>NW_006202691.1:990731-1023595 GCF_000334495.1 Tupaia belangeri chinensis | reverse complement strand
ATCACCCTCTTTCTCCTCTTCCCCTCACAGCTAAGATTTAGTCCATCAGAATGTCCTATTGTATTTATTTTCAAGTTTTTCCTGAATATATCCATTTTTTATCAATATATATAATCTTACCAAACCTCCTTGTGTGGTCTATTACAGTAGTCTATCTTATCTTCTATAATCTTTTTGTTACATGAACTAGCAGAATTTTTTAAAGTATAAATAAGATTATGACACTTTCTCATTCAAAGCTATCCTGTCCCAAATTTGTTGAATGATTTCCCATCCAAAACATCTTAACATGCACAAGGCCTTCTTAGTTGGCCTCTGCCTCCTCCCTCTGAGGTTTTATCTCCTAGTGGCTCCTGGCTCCTCACACTTCAACCACCCTGGCCTTGATACTGATCTTTGAACATGCCTTGCTGGTTTCTGCCTCAGGGCCTTTGTCCTTTTTTGTTTTACTCACCTAAAATATTCTACTTGTCATCTTGTCATCATGACAGCTCTTTGCTCAGATTTCCCATAAAAGAACACTTCTCCCCTTTCTATACTTCTACTCTTTTCTTCCTAACATACGTCTCCAACTGAATTACACTCCATGTTTACTTTTTTCCCAGACTAGAGCGTAAACTCTTTAAGGGCCTCCTACTTACTTCTCTCTGTACTATCTAGGACAGTAACTGACAAATAGAACTTTTGGGGACAATCAGAGCAATTTGCTTTTCCTTCTGTAAGAAATGTTCATTTATATAAGTGCTAATAATTTCTTTCTTTTTACCACTGTAGTAAAAAAAGAAATAGGTGGAGAAAAATCATGCTCTATTTTATGATTGGAATTTAATTTAGAAGTTATTTCTATTTAACCTCATGGCATTTTAATTTTGGGTATCATTTAATTTGGGGTACATATATGTTTGTGTTCCTTCTAGGGAAGATCTTACCGTGACCAACAGCTGCTTCTTCTCAAAAAGCACCTAGAAAATAATTACAGGAGCAGAGATCGAAAATGGATTGTTTTGTTTCCAGAAGGGGGCTTCCTCAGGAAGAGGAGAGAAACAAGTCAGGCATTTGCCAAGAAAAATAACTTGCCATTTCTTACACATGTCACTCTGCCAAGGTTTGGAGCAACAAAAATTATTTTGAGTGCTCTTGTAGTACAACAGGAAAATGGAAGTCCAGCAGGAGGAGATGCTAAAGAATTAGGTATGATGATTTTAGCATTTTTATGTTTTACCTTGTTGAAATTGAAGGATTTTCTGGACTTCCATAAGGTGATAATTGATGTTCTATTTTATATTTATGATTTTTAACTTTTCTAAAGACAAATACCCAGGGAGAAGAGAAAACTATAGTTTTTAATGTTTCTATTTATAAAGACAATTTATACTTATAATAATATATTCAAATAATACAGATATGCATAAAGTCAAAGATGTCTTTTCACTGCTTTGCCTATTACTCCAGGCCATTCCTCTGCCTCAGTAAACTTTCCTGTTACTATCTTTACATATTCGTGGAACTATTTCTGTAGTATAAATTCCACTCTTTCTTAGAAGTGGAATTTCTAGTTTAAGAGATATAGGTATAGGAATGACTTATTTGAAAAACTTCCTGTAACTGTCTTTACATATTTATAGAACTATTTCTGTAGTATATTCTTAGAAGTGGAATTTCTAGGTTAAAAGATATAGGTATAGAAATGACTTGTTTGAAAAACGAATCATAGGTATGCAAACACAAATAGTAATGATGTATGTTTTAATTTGTCAAATTTAGAAGTTTGTGTTTTTAATATGGAGAATGAATTTAATGCAGTTTGACAGAATTTATTAAGTGCCTTAAAGTGCTAATAAATGATTCATTATTCCACTGCATATAATACTTATCAACAAGAAATAAACCACAGTACAGTCAGAGAAGTCATCACAACATTTTCTTTTCTTTTTTTTTTTTTTTTTGAGAGGTTTTTGCTACAGGGTGCATGCGCTCGCCAGACAGACAGAGAGAGACAGAGAGACAGAAACCGAGAAATCACCCTCCAGGGGGGATGGCTACACCGCAATCCCTTCTCCTCTGTTCTCCTCTCGGGATCTTGGGCACGCATGCACACGCGCCCAGCCTGAGTTTTAAGCCACCAGGTCCAGGACGTGAACCGCGGTCAGCTACATGGGAGTCCAGTGACATAGCCATTACGCTAACTGCTGGTCCCAACATTTTCTTTGTAATGGCAAAAATTGGAAGTTGTTAGAAGGGAGAATTGATAAGTAATTATTAATATCCATTCAACAGAATACAACACAGCCATTACAAATTATCTTTATAGAAAGTTTTTATTGGCTCGGAAAAATCTTGTAAAAACAACTCTATAAACAGGCAGGCAATAGAGAGTGAGTGAAGGGAAAGATACCAAAATGTTAACAATGATTGCTTCTGAGCTGCATTATTATGGATGATTTTTCTCAATTTCTTAATACTTTTCTGAATTTTCCATTTTAAAAATAATGAGTATGCATTACTTTTATGGCTAGAAAAAACAAACTTCACTCAAAGATGCAACTGTGTTAGAGAGAGCTTGGTAAATTGTGACATTTTGCAAGAAGATATTTGTATCAACACCACAAAGACTTTGTTTGTTTTTTTTTTTTTGCTATAGGACATGTGTTCTTGCCAGAGAGAGTGAGAAAGCTACCCCCAGAGGGGATGACCACACTGCCATCCCTTCTTCATTCTCCTCTCTGGATTTTGGGCATGTGCACACATGTGCCCAGCATATTTTTGCCCAGCACAGTTTTCAAGCCACCTGATCCAGACTCAAACTGCTCAGCCATGTGGGATCCAGCTGCCTTAACCACTGACTGTTTTTAAAAAGTTTATCAAAGACACTACTATACAAGTTTGGTGATAAATTAAAAGACTGGAAGACAGTCACCTACTAGGCCTTTTTCCTTTGAAATATTTAGTTGTTTTTAAAAAATACTCTTTAGGGGACCAGCAGATGGCATAATGGTTATGTCACTGGACTCCCGTATGGCAGACCTCGGTTCAAGTCCCCAACCCGGTGGCTTGAAAACCACTCCAGGCACATGTACATGTGTGCCCAAGATCCCAGGGGGGAAAGGGAGGAGAAGGGATGGCAGCATGGCCATACCACCCCATGCTTGGGGGGGGTGATTACTCACTTTCTTTCACTGTCTCTCTCTCTTTTCTACAGTGAGCACACATGCCTAAGGCAAAACCTCTTTAAAAAAATACTCTTTAGATAAAATGAAAATAGAAGTGATTGGCCCTTAGATATATGACTTTTAAATGGCAGTAAGGACCAGCCGTGGAAATAATGCCTGTGAGATTGCACCAAGTTTTCCTTTCATTTGTTTTTTCCAAGCAGCTGCTTGGCAGGCAGCTCTCTTAATCTTTCACCATCTATTAAAAAGACAAATTGAAAGAGTCTTTTAATAGAAGAGGAAGATTCAGAATAGCTTCACTGCTGGAGAGACACTGTGGCAATGTCAGCCAAGCCAGAGCTTAAAGGCAAAGGTCTTCCAAGCAGGATTAGTTGCCCTAATAAAAGACTGCTGTTTTAGAATTGCTCCACCCAGCCATACCCTGTGGTGTTCTAGACCTCAAAGGTCTGATCATTGTCAGAGTGATTACGTAATAGTGACAATAATTGTTCTTTCTTTTGGAGAGAAACATTTCCTGTTTATAACCAAAGCAGATTTCTTTATTACTTATCCTAACTTACTTACAGTTTTTTATTTTAGCTGTTTAGGAATAATCTTAAGTATACCTGAAAACTAATTTTACCTATATTTTACTATCCTGTGTATTTTGATATTTTACATTTTATTTTCTTTAGTGCTCATATTCAAAGTGTTTTATTCCATGTACACATAAACCATGTCTTTGTGTGTGTTTTAGTATGTAATCCATACAGATATATCAAAATTAAGTTCTGTTTGATGAACTTTAAAAGGATTTGTATTTTTGTTTATTTATTTATGGTATGATTTAACAGTAAGTTGAACTCCGGAGACTTTTTTCATCACTGTATTATAAAATTTTTCAAACATACATAATAGTTGAAAGAATTTTATAGTGGATATCCATGAACTTAACTCACTACATCCTATAATTAACACTTTTCTCTGCTTTGTCACATCTCTCCATTTTTTTTTTTTGAGAGTTTTTTTCACTATAGGGCGTGTGCGCTTGCCAGACAGACAGAGAAACAGAAAGCGAGAAATCACCCCCCAGGGGGGGTGGCCATGCCGCAATCCCTTCTCCTCCATTCTCCTCTCGGGATCTTGGGCATGCACGCACACGCACCAGGCGTGGGTTTTAAGCCACCAGGTCCGGGACGCGAACCGCGGTCAACTACATGGGAGTCCAGAGACATATCCATTACACTAACTGCTGGTTCCCATTCTTCTATCCTTCCATTATCCATTTCTTCTCTCTTTTCTCTAATACATCTTAAAATCAGCTGCAGACATCAGTATACTTCACTCTCAAACATTTTAGCATATGTATCATTGGTAGCCTGTTAAAATGTGCTTCTTTACATGAATTCTTTTCCTTTAGCAATATGCTGTTTAAAAATTAACTTTTTTACTTGTTTTCTTTTACAGGTATTTTTCCCCTTCAGAATATCTTTCTAAAATCTTTAAAGGGTTTTAAGCCAGTTTAAAATTACTTGACATACAGAAGTAATATATCATTGATTCCTAATGCACATTTGGACTTATGCTTGAAAATGAGTCTTCCTTTATGGTGGATCTTTAGGGCACTTCAGACAAAAAATAGACCATTACACTTTAAAGTCTGGTTATCATCATTCACTGTGAGGATTCGCCTCTCAATTTTTACTCAACTTTGTTTTCCATTCTGGGAATAAAAACAGTATATAAAGGACCAAACTAAACAGAACTTCCCATCCCCTCTTCACAACAGGGGTTACCTATTTTACCTAACAAAGGCAGGAAGGTTTTGGCTTTATTTGTACAATATTTAACTTACTAAAATTGGGGGAGTTTTCCTTCTTTTCTTAAATAAGAGCAGCAATAATGTGTTTCTGAAAATTCTTAATTTTATGGCCATGTTCTGACACTCAATGTCTCCATGTTATCATAAAGCTGAGTGTTTGTATTATATTATGTTGAGTTAATGGTTTTGTTTATTTTGAAGTCTGTTTTTCATTTTTGTGATGTGATACTTTAGCTTCTGACCTTTTCATAGGCTTTTTTTTTTTTTGGAGAGGTTTTTGCTATAGGGCATGTATGCTTGCCAGAAAGACTGAGAGACAGAAAGTGAGAAATCACCGGGGGGATGGCCATGCTGCAGTCCCTTCTCCTCCACTCTCCTCTTGGGATCTTGGATCCCCCCACGCGCGCCCCCCCGCCGTGAGTTTCAGTCACTGGGTCTGGGACTCGAACTGCAGTCAGCCACATGGGTGTCCAGTGACATAGCCATTACGCCAACTGCTGGTCCCAGCCCAATTTTTTATGGAAGTGATAAAAGAGAAATTAGACACTGATAAGGCAGTGCATAATTGTACTGAATACTTAAATGGTGCATGCTCACTAAATAACAGTGCTCTGTTATTTGTTAATTTGTTTTGAGGTTCATCCATTTTATAATATTATGGGAAGTGCTTAATTTCATCTTAAGTGCATTATAGGACAGTAGCACCAAAGTTCATCCTGTTTTCTTAAATCAAAAGGTATATCAATATGCTTTACACTACTCAAGTCGTCTATACTATGTGATTTGCTGCAGATAATGTAAAATTGTTCTAATTTTAAGTCATTTTCCCCTTATTCTCAGACAGCAAATCAAAAGGCCTCCAGTGGATAATAGATACAACTATAGCTTATCCCAAAGCTGAACCAATAGATATTCAAACCTGGATCCTTGGATACAGGAAACCAACAGTCACACATGTATATTATAGGTAAGAATTCTTCATTAGTACTCATTACATATCCAACGATACTACCTCAGGAGAGTGTGAATGTATTTATATTTAATTTTTAATTAGACCGTGGAAATAGTTGGCTCAAAATTATTCTTAAAATGAATTTTAATAGGAAAGTATTATTTGAAGTAGTTATTTTAACTGAGTGTTGAAGTTCTCTAAAAATGACATTCCCGAAGCACTATTCAAATTGCCTGACACTCTTGAGTAAAAGACACTTAAAGGGTACATATCAAGGATAAATATACATGTACTCATTTGGGTTAAGTAAATATTTATTAATAGAAATGGAATTTATTTTAAAATCACTAACCCACATAAGATTTTTTGAATGATTATATAATACTTCAACTGTGATGTATACTTTGGAGTTTTTAATATTTTAATATGCCTATGGCATTTGTATAAACAACAGAAAAATATTTATTGAATATTTGGTGCTAATTTCTTGGGATTTTTTTAAACATACCTTTTTTTTTTTTTTAGGAATTTTATGTAAAATTTCATGTGTGTTTGTTTCAAAGCATGGTACCTGTGGGACCTGTGTATCGATTGATTTGATCCTTTATGGGCCGTATAGCTTTACTCTGTTTCTTTGTCAAAGATTTCAGCCCTTAGCAGCTAACTTACAAATGTGAGGAATTGATTCTGAAGATCAAAATTGCCAAAGAGGGAACCAGCAGTTAGCGTAGTGGCTATGTCGCTGGACTCCCATGTAGTCCACCGCAGTTTGCGTCCTGGACCCAATGGCTTAAAACTCACGCCGGGCGCGTGTGCGTGCGTGCTCAGGATCCCGAGAGGAGAATGGAGGAGAAAGGATTGTGGTGTGACCACTCCCCCTGGGGGGTGATTTCTCGCTTTCTGTCTCTATGTCTCTCTCTGTTTGTCTGGCGAGCGCACACACCCTATAGTGAAAACCTCTCAAAAAAAAAAAATTGCCAAAGAAGCCCTCAATTTAAGAGGAAAGCTACTCAAATTACATACCCATTGTTAGTAGATAAATACATGTTTTCATGTGGAAACCATCAGAGGTTTACAAATATATAGAGAGAGTGGGAAGAATTTTGAACAAATTTTAAAGCTTAAAATTGAGTATTCTAGTTTGAGTGTTGATATGTGAAGAATAACTGTAAAGTTATAGTGATCCTGTTGTATAACTTAACATTGCTGAATTATAAAGTTCATATGTAAGGTAAGAATGTAATTCCTGATTGATGACTATTTCATATATACTTTACATTTTACTTAAACTACTGAATACTTACTTATAGACAAGGTGATGTGCTAGGCCCTGCAAGAGTTTTTCTGGAAAGTTTTATTTTCATATATGTATGAGACATATCTTCCCTTCACTAAGTTTCAAACTGTAATCAATAAATGAAGGTCAGAATTGACATCTAAGCCAGAAATACATGGTTGCTGGTGATATGTATTAGATATAGGAGCAATGTACTTGCATTGGCTATATGTAGCTCTTCCTAGTAGATCATACCCCCCCCCCAAAAAAAAAACAAGAGAGAAAGAAAACATTCTATTAAATAGACATTTTATTATAGTTGACTTTGCCTCTTTTTTTTTTAACCAAAAAATAGAGGAAATTTTAGTTTATAGATAAAGAAAGAAAGAATCATAAAGGACCTTGGATATTAAAGAAATGATCCATTTTTAGAAAAATTATTTCAACAAGAAAAAGTGTAAGGCTCTTAAATTCACTTGAAACAGAGGTTCTTAATTCTGGGACTCATGAAGGACCTCAGAGAAGTTGTTTTTTAGGTTTTTGCTATAGGGCATGTGTATGTACTTACCAGAGAGTCAGTGAGAAATCATCCCCCAAAAGGGATGGCCATGCCACAATTCCTTCTTCATTATCCTCCTGGGATTTGGGGCATGCATGCACACACACCCGGTGTGATTTTCAAGCCACAATTGGCTCAAGTTATTGAACATTCATCAGTAGCTAGATCATTTTAAAATTTTCTGTAATATATTTCTTTCCTCTTTGGTAATTAAAGCTACCAAATAAGTTCCTCTACATATTATGTACTTCACTGGAAAAAAATGTGACAAGTGTATGGAGCTCTCCAAGAAAAAAAATGGCCTTTTCCCTACTGAGTTTTTGCAATTCCTTTCTTACTGTTTTATATGAATGAGTTCTTAGAAGAAAATTGTGCTTTATTTAAATAAGGAAAGAATATCTAATTACCCAATGTTTGGGGCAGAATGGTTTTTTGTTGTTTTTTGTTTGTTTTACTTCTTATTTCATGTTCTTTTATACATTCAATCACAGTATTTAGCTTACAAAGTGAATATTTCAACATGTGTACATTTCTCCCTAGTCCAGGTGATAATACTATAAAGTTATCTTCAACAGATAATACCCCATTTCTTTGTCCCATTAATGTTTTGCCTCTCTATTTTTCTTCTAAATGTCCTTCTTCAGACTCTACTCTTTCACCCACACTACATCTGGTATCACAACCATTTACTGTGTTTCTATATCCTTTAGTCAATTAGTTTCAGTCATAGAGTGTAGACACTAGGTATATATTAACTGGGGACATACAATGTCTCTCCTTCATAGCCTGGCTTGCTCCACTCAACAGTAAATCTTCCATATTCATCTACTTTCTGTCAAAAGCCAGTATCTTGTTTTTTTATGGCTAAATAGTATTCCATAGAATATATGTGCCACAGATTTTCAATCCATTCATCTGTTCATGGGCATTTGGGTTCCATATCTTAGCAATTGTGAATAGTGCTGCAATAAACATCGATGTGCAAGCACTTTTCCAATTAAGAATTCTTCTGTCCTTTGGGTAGCTACCAAGGAGTGGGTTTGCTGAATCATATGGTAGTTCTATTTGTAGATTTTTGAGGAATCTCCAAATTGTTCTCCACAGTGACTGGACCAATTTGCATTCCCACCAGCAGTGTACGAGAGTTCCCCTTTCACCACACCCCTGCCAGCACTTATCACTTTTTGTCTTTTTAATCTTAGTCCTTAAAATATTTTCCCATTCTGAGGGCTGTTGATTCATACTAATTACTATATCTTTCGCCATGCAAAAACTTCTTAGTTTGATTTAATCCCACTTGTCTATTTTGGGGATTATCGACTGTGCTTTGGAGGTCTTATTTAAGAAATCTTTGCCTACCCCTATGTCTTCCAGAGTTTCTCCAATGTGTTCCAGGAGCAATTTTATAGTTTGAGGTCTTATGTTTAGACCTTTGATCCACCTTGAGTTGATTTTTGTCAATGGTGAGAGGTAGGGGTTCAGATTCATCTTTCCGCAGGTGGAAATCCGGTTTTTCCAGCACCATTTGCTGAAGAGATTTTCCTTTTTCCACTGGATTGACTGGTACCCTTTGTCAAAAATCAGTTGACTGTATGCTTGGGAGTTTATTTCTGGGGACTCTATTCTGTTCTGTTGGTCCACCTGTCTGTTTCTGTGTCAGTACCCTGCTGTTTTGATTACCACAGCTTTGTAGTATATTTTTGGGTCTGGAAGTGAGCTCATTCCATTCTTCTTGTGCAGGATTGCTTTGGCAATACGAGGTCTTTTATAATTCCAGACAAATTTTAGATTTTCTTTTCCAGATTTGTGAGGAATGTGTCTGGTACTTTGCTTGGAATTGCACTAAATATGTAGATTAATTTGGGTAGAATTGCCATTTTGATTATATTAATTCTTCCAATCCAGGAACATGGGATGTCTTTACACTTTTTTGTGTCATTTTCAATTTCTTTTTTTAGCTTCTTGTAGTTTTCCTTGTGGAGGTCTTTAACTTCTTTGGTTAGCTTTATTCCTAGGTATCTTATGCTTTTTGTGGCTATGGTAAATGGAATTACTTTTTTCAGTTCTATCTCCATCTGCCTGCTGTTTGTATATAGAAATACTATAGATTTCTGTATGTTGGTTTTGTATCCTGCAACTCACTGTATTTATGTATTACTTCCAGGAATTTTTTCATGGATACCATTGGGTCTTCTATGTATACAATCATGTCATCTGTAAATAGAGAGAGTTTCATCTCTTCTTTTCCTATTTGAAAATGCCTTTTATTTTTTCCTCTTTTCTGATTGCATTGGCAAGGACTTCCAGTACTATACTGAAAAGGAGTGGAGAAAGTGGGTATCCTTTTCTTGTACCCGTTTTTAGTGGAAAAGCTTTCAGCTTTTCTCCATTCAGACTGACGTTCGCTATGAAAAACCCATAGCGAACATCAGCCTGAATGGAGGAAGGGGCAAAATATTTTTTTAGATCCTAAACTTCTGTACTGATGCTATGGAGAAGAAAATAAGAATGCAATAGCTTGCTTTCAGTGCTCTAAAATAAACCATTTTTCCCTTCTAGTAGCAATTTTTTACATTAATTCACTTCTTATTTCTTGGGTTTATGTTAGTTTTTAGGATTTTTGGATGAAATGAACACTAAATATACATGTTGTATATAAAATGCCATTTAACTATACCACATAGATAAGAAAGTAAACATTCATAGCAAAGTTACATACTAGATCCTATCTTCCAAAAAGATTTTGTTGTCTTTCAAAAGTTGGACTTTTAGAGCACGAATTTAGAGCTTATTCCTTAGAAAACTTTTGGCAAGTAGTGATTAATTAGCATCAGGGCCTGGGTGCCTAAGCCTAATACATACTTAACTTCTCAGGCAGTCCATCCTGGGTCTTATGGCTAGAGATTGTCCCAACTTCAGCAAATGTATCATTGTGAGCACCAATTGGTATGTGGTAAAAAAAGTGTTTTTAAAAACTACAAAGCACCTTACAAATATAAAGTGCTGTTAGTAAGGTATAGAAAGTACATATAGATTATTGGTAAATCCAGTATTTATTAATGAGCATTCCCCATATATTGGATCTCAGCCACTTATTTCTTTAGAGGAAAGATGTCCTTTCTTATTTATTCCTTCCCAATACTATACATTGCTTAACTAAGAACACATTTTTATTAATATACATATAGCTATATTATTGATCTTTTTAAAAAGTGCTTTTTTTTAACTTTCAAAGAGGAACTAAGGCTTAATTATAGGAAACATTTAGGAATTAAGACTTGTTCCTCTGCCTTTCCCCTTTTTATTTTCATCAAACTGGGAGACTGCTTATTCTTATTAAATAAATGTTGAGTACAGTACATTGCCATTACGTGGTTAATAGGAAAATTAGACATGATTAGATTTCAATTACAGGGTTAGAATGTTTATAGGGATAAAAGCAAAAGTAATCCTGTCCTTAACATATATGTCTCCTTCACTACAATTTAGGACAGTGAGTTAGAGAGGATAATCTTATACCAAAGTAGCTTATATTTTCATATTAAAAAAACTCAAGAAAAGATGTAACCATAAGTGTATTGGGATAAATTACTAAAAGCAGAAGTATTGCTTTCACGACTAATTCAATTAGGAGTTTAGTGACTTTGGAGAAGGCATTCAATTAGGGACCTTGAGCAAGAATTTATTTTTAGTTTGTAGTCAGGGGAGCAGGATTCAGGAAAAGCATATGTAACTAATATCTTTTAAGACATGTATGCCCACTAGCACAAATGGACAGATACTAACATTTTGGCATATGTATTCCAGGATTTTCTTTTCCTTTTCCTTTCTTTTTTTATTTTCTTTGCCAAAGAGTACATGCACATGCCAAAGGAAAAAAAGAGGAAGAAAGCACCTCCCAATAGGACATGATCATGCTGCAATCCTTTCTCCATTCTGTTGGGATTTGGGACATGCATGCACGTGTGCCTGGTGTGCTTTTCAAGCTGCCAGGGTCAGCATTTGAACCTCACAGTTGGCCATGTGGGATCCAACTCCCTTTACCATCAAGCCATGGGGACAACCTGAGGGTCTTATTTTAATATTTAAATGTTTATTTTATTAATATTAAAGAAATTATATACCATTGCAAACCAATTAGATATGCAGAAATCAAAGGTGACTTTGACATACATGTAGGAAAAGGTGATCTCTTATATACTGCCAATGTGATTGTAATTGGCTGACTGCTTGGAAACTATTTGATTATACCCAGTAAAGTGAGAATGCACATATGCTATAATCTAGCAATAAATGACTTTGGAACCATTGATTCATACTGTGGGAGAAAAAATTAGAATTTTTGCCCTATACCATGTTCCAAAATAAATTCCAGATGGTTGATTTAAACATCAATAATTTGACTCTAGATTATTTGAAGAAAATATAGGAGATTCTTAACATCCTTGTGGTAGGGTAGCCCTTCCTTACAAGACACAAAAATCAAAAGTCAAAATCATAGGGACCAGCAGTTAGCGTAATGGCTGTGTCACTGAACGCCCATGTAGCCGACCGCAGTTCGAGTCCCAGACCCAGTGGCTTAAACTCATGCCGGGCGTGTGTGCGTGCATGCCCAGGATCCCAAGAGGAGAATGGAGGAGAAGGGATTGCAGCGTGGCCATCCCCCCTGGGGGGGCGATTTCACACTTTCTGTCTGTCTGGCGAGCACACACACCCTTATAGCAAAAACCTCTCCAAAAAAAAAAGTCAAAATCATAAAGGAAAAAAATAACTTTTCATCAAAACTAAAAACTGGAATATGCAAAAGATATCATAAACAAAGTTAAGGTGTTTGAAATGCACATAAGAAGGATTAATATTAATTATGTATGTAATTTCTACAGACCAATAATAACTTTAAAAACTCAGTAGAGGGTCAGCAGGTAATATGGTGATTAAGACGCTGGACTCCTCACATGCCTGACCATAGATCGACACCTAGTCCCAATGACTTGAAAAATCACACCAGGTGCATGTGTGTGTATGCCCAAAATCCTAAGAGGAAATAAAGGAGAAGGAATTGCAATGTGACCATCATCCCTAGGGGATGATTTCTCACTTTCCCTCTCTCTGTCTCTCTCAGGCAAGCGCACATGACCTATGGCAAAAACCTACAAAAAATAAAAATAAAAACTCACTAGGGGGCTGACCTGGTAATGCTGAGGCTAAGGAAGCCAGATCCCACGTGGATGGCCACTATTTGAATCCCATTTCCAGTGGTGTGAAAAACATGCCAGATGTGTGCATGTGTGCCCCTAATCCCAACTAGATGTACAAATGGAAGAGAAGGGATTGCGGCATGACCATACCCGACTGGGGTCACTTTTCCTCCTCTCCCTCTTTCTCTCTCTGTCTCTCCATCTCTCTTTGATGAGGAAATGATGGCAAAAAAAAATCTGGCCAAAAATCTATCACACCACCTGCCGGCCCCACACTTAGTTTAAAAAACATGTTGGGCACATGTGCATGCATGCCCAAGATTCCAAAAGGAAGAGAAATGGAGGAGAAAGGATTGTAGCATGACTGTAGGCCCCTAGGGGGATGCTTTCTCACTTTCTTTTTCTCTCTGGTGAGCACACATATGCCCTTTGGCAGATTTTTTTAATTAAAAATTAGATAGGTAAAAAAAATTAAAACCCAATACAAAAATGGACAAAAGGCAAAAGAAGACTTTTCATTATTTATAGAAATAAAATTATGCCAAAGATCAGTGAAATGCAAAAAAAAGGCGATTTTTTAACTTGGCGATATCAAGTAGTGGTAAGGTGTAGGGGCATTAGTACTCAGTCAGTGTGCCCAATTAAAAGAGCACCATTGGCAGTATCTTAAATCCCTATGACTTAGCAGTGCTACCTGGGGCTATATTTCTTAGAGAAAGCCATTTCCAGTTTTTAACTTGTAAGAGTTAAGAGTTAAAAATTGGAAACAACCTAAATGTCCATCAGTGGTGGAATGGCTAGATAAAATGTATATTCTTCAAAGGAGTATACCAAACAGTTTTATATCTGACCGCTTGACTTCTTCACTAGAATGTCTAGTAGTCATCTCTAAAACTGAACTGTAGATTTTCCTGAAAGTCTATACTTCTCTATAACCTTCTCCATCTCATTATTGAGATGCTCAGATCAAAAACCTTGGAGTCATCCTTGGCTTTTCCTTTTCATAATCATCCACTCAGGAAATTCTAGTATGTATCCTGGGTCTAAATTCAAATATATATCTTTTTGTATTATCTCTACCCAACTTCTAGATGATTACATAGCCTCCTAATGGGTCTCTCTTTTGCACCTTTGTCCCTGTAGTACATCTCTCCAAAGCAGTATCTAAAGTGATACTTTTTAAAAATCTATATTAGATTGGAACCACCAGTTAGCATAATGGCTATGTCGCTGGACTCCCACGTAGTCGACTGCGGTTCGCGTCCCGTACCCGGTGGCTTAAAACTCACGCCGGGCCCATGTGCATGTGTGCCCAAGGTCCTGAGAGGAGAATGGAGGAGAAGGGATTGCGGCATGACCATCCCCCCAGGGGGTGATTTCTCGCTTTCTGTTTCTATGTCTCTCTCTGTCTGGCGAGCACACGTGCCCTATAGTGAAAATCTCTCCAAAAAAAAAAAAAAATCTATATTAGATCATGTCAGTTCTAGGCTCATTCATTATGGCTTCCCATCATAGCTTCTCTTTTAAAAATGAAGAAGTCTTACAAGGCTGTCTAAGGCCCTCTCTAACCTGTCCCTTCTCTCTTACCTCATCACTTGCTACCTTCTCCCTATTGACTCCCTTTTGACTACACTGGCTTTCTTGCTGTCACTGAACATGTCACACATGTTTTGGCCTTGGCATTGGGTGTTTCATCCTCTACAGAGTCTTCCCTTGGAAATCTGTCTGATTAATTCCTTTACTTCCTTTAAGTCCTTGCTCAAATGTCACCTTTGCACTTATTTAAAATTTTCAGTCATTTTACCCTCACTCAGCATGCATGGCAGTGAGTTTGGTGTGGGTTTCTAATTATATTATATAAGAGTTATACAAGTTGTTTTCAAAGCCTATCCCATAAGATAAGTAACATCACTTTTTTTTGAGAGAGAGAGAGTTTTGCTATATGCCAAGTGTGCTCAACAGAGAGACAGAGAGACAGAAAACGAGAAATCATCCCTCAGAGGGATGGCCATGCCTCAATCCCTTCTCCTCTGTTCTCTTAGAATTTGGGGAAAACACACACATGCGTCTGGCATGAGTTTCAAGCTGCTGGGTCCAGGACTCGAACCTCGGTTGGTCATGTGGGAGTCCGGTGCCCTAACCATTATGCAACCTTCTTGCCCCAGTGACATCATTTTTAAATACCAGAATTAAGTTTTAAAAACCACACCATAAGCAAAAACTGTTATACCATATTTCATAAATTAAGATGCACATTTTTTCACGTTAATATCTCTGAATTGAGAAGTATCTTAAAGTCAGTATAATAAAGGATTGGTTATAATTTAATTGGATATTTGGCAGGCAGCACTTCAAACAAACAAAAGTCTAAAAGGTAATTGCTATTCTTTCCCCCTCAACACCCCTACAAAGATAGGCAAACAGCACAGTGACTGCCATAGGGTTGGTATTCAGCTGTTGGCAGTGGTTGCCTCTGGGGGGATCTCCTGCTTCTCACTGAATTATTTGAGGTTCTCTTTTTCTTTTTCTCCCCCCTACGGTGTACTTACAATAATTCTTCTGTTAAAAAAGAAATTGAAAAAAGAAATTGCCCACAGAATTTAGAAGTTTGGTTTAGTAATTATTTGAATAATTACAGTAAAAGTCTTGTTTTCTAGTACTTACAAAATTTTATAAGTTAATATTAAAAATACATACCATTTAATAAATACTAAATAGTCATAGTTATTCTTTCAGACAAATGTTATGTTGTTGTTGTTTTAAAAGTTTATTTATTTTTTCATGAGAGAGAGAGAGAGAGACAGCACTCCAATAGGGCTTTAATGCCACAATCCACCCGCAGCCTTCAAACAGCCCTGGATCATGGGCAAGTTTGTGCCTGGTGTACTCAGGTAGGTCTCTGGGCCTAAATCAGGAATCATCCCATGTGGGAGTGCCTTGCCTCACAGAGCATCGCATTTTAATGCTGCACCACCATCTGGTCCCCAGTGTTGTGTTTTGCTTACTGGATAGTTTGCTTCTGTTCACTCTATAAATACTTGTTAAGCATCTTTTTATGTCCCAAAGAACATGAAATAAGTAAGAAATAATAAATAAATTTCAGTTCTAAACAATGTTGTCTCATTGTTTACATCCTCCAGTGGCATCTTGATTTGCTATAGCTTTGACTATTGCAAGGAACGGGACTCCAGGAGCAGGAAGGGGCCCAGTTGTCCCTGATTATGACAGGAGGCAGTGGCCTGGGTGCTGAGTGTTTGCCATCTTCCTAGCTACACAGACTTCAGAGTCACTGAGAATTACCTCCTAGTACAGCCCTAGATCTACTACCTGTAGAGTCTTCGAAAATGTCTGCTTTAGTTTATCTCTTGTATTTAACTAGGTAACATTTATTTATCTGACTTTCTGAATTCTGTTTTTACGTAACTTATGATACTTTTTTTAAACCTTTTCAGTGATTCCAGAGGGGAGCTGTAAATACTCATTTTAGTATGTTGAGGATTAGACCTGAGCAGCTTACCTCAGGATAATGCTCAAAGTAAAACTTCTGGGAATTCAATGCTCAGAGATATTCTGATATGTTAGATTTGACAGTTCTTGTCCATAAATCTATTTTCGGAGTTAAGTAGTTTCTGGAGTACTGAGTTATTCTTGTCATACTAACCCTGGCAATGTCAGTTAACTATGCCCAGTGGTATTGATGACTGTCTATGGCTGGCACCTCATAAAGTTTTATGCTGACAGATTCCTGTCAATGTAATCTGGTTCAGCATACCTGAGTTTTCACTAAGGACCAGGCACTGTTTTATATATTGGTATGCAAAGATGAGTACAGCATAGTGTGATAGAGGAAACAGACATAAAAAATCAATACAACAGTGTAGTGGTTAAGTGCTGTGGGTTAGGAACGGGATCTTACATGGCCAACCACAGTTTGTATCCCAGCCGGGGTAGCTTCAAAAGCAGGGAGCATGTGTATGTCCAAAATCCTGATGAAAAGGAGAAATGGAGGAAGAAGGACTGAGGTGTGACTACATCCCACCGGGGAGTACTTTCTCTCTCTCTGTCTTTGTCCTGATGAGCACACATGCCCTCTGGCAATTAAAAAAGTAGAACACAAAGTAATAAGTGTAATCGTGGACATAGTTACAAAGGACAGAGTTGGCACTGAGGATTTTTAACTCTCTAGAAGAGGAAGAGGAATAAGCTAAAGGAGAAGAGAGCATTTTGTAAAACAGCCAGATCCTTATCTTCCATAGTAGGAAGCCAAAGAATGAATTTTACATGGGGTAGTCTGGAAGCAGTGGTAGGAACGTTTCTAATCTACATACATGGAGGCAGATAGGACGGGGTGGTAGCTGGGAAACAGGCAGAAAGTACAGGGAAGAAGGAAAGTACAAGGCTGTTATTTATTTTTCATTATTTATTGTACCTTGTGGTATGATTTGACTTTTGAAAACTATATGCATATGTTACTTTGTTAAAATTTTTTTAAAAAAATTAATTCTATTTACTCAAACTCTAGTGATGCTTTTGTATGTACCACCTTTTTTAGGCCACTTATTTTATTTTTCCTTCTTTCTTTCTCTTCTTTTCTTTTTTCCTTCCTTTTTTTAAAACCACAGGGCATGTGTGCTCACCAGAGAGAAAGAGAAGGAAAACGAGAACTCATCTTCTGTGTCAGTCACCCCCCCCATGGAACATGGTCACACTGGAATCCATTTCTCCCCACTTTTGGGGCTTTAGGTACATGTGCAAACATGTGCCCAGTTTGTTTTTCAAGATGCCACATCCAAGAGTTACAGTGGGCCATATGGGATCCAGCAACTATAACCACCATGCCACCTATGGTCCCAGAATAATTTTTGTTTTTTTTTTAATGAATTATTATTTAATTTTATTTATTTACTATATATTTTTTTTAATTTGCTACAGGAGACATGCAGTCACCAGAGAGAGAGAGAGAGAGAGAAAGTGAGAAAGCAAGCTCTGCCAGGTCCAAGACTTGAACTGCAATCGGCCATGTGGGAATCCAGCACCTTAACCTCCACACCACTTGCCAGCCCTGTAACTTTTTTTAAGAACCAATTTAAGTGACATACTTTCCATATATTGTATTCTGTTTGTTTTTTTGTTTTGTTTTGTTTTTTGTCTTTTTGGTTTTTTTTTTTACTTCTCTTATCCCTAAATTATTAGCTTTTTTTTTTTTTTTTAGAGAGAGGTTTTTGCTCTAAGGTGTGTGCGCTCACCAGATTTTTTTTTTTGGAAGGGTTTTGCTAAAGGGTGCATGCGCTTGCCAGAAAGACAGAAAGAGACATAAAGTGAGAAATCACCCCCAGGGGGGATGGCCACGCCACAATCCCTTCTCCTCCATTCTCCTCTTGGGATCTTGGGCACGTGCGCCCATGTGCCCGGCATGAATTTAAGCCACTGGGTCTGGGACTCAAAACCACACTCGACTACATGGGAGTCCAGCAGCATAGCCATTACGCCAACTGCTAGTCCCAATTATTAACTTTTGGGAAACAAAAATTAATTGTTTATCTCAGAACCGCCTTTGGTACTTTAGTTCTGTACATGCAGTGAATGTAATTGAATTGAGATTTAGCCATATTATATGTTGGGTCACATGTTGGGATCTTGGTGGCATAAAAATTCAAATGTTCCCACTCAAGTGAAAGGGGCCAGCTGCTAAGCATTATTTTTCACCTTCTTTTGAAAGTGTAATTTCATTTAGTGCTCTTAAATCTGATTCTAAGGGTTTTGGAAGAATAATCTGTTTTTAAGGGCATTCTGAATTACTGATAATAAGAATTTTCTCTCCTGAAAATTAGGAGCTAGTTTTTCATTTAGATAAGTATTGGTATTATAAAGGTTTATTTCTAATATGTATTTATTTAAAATCTCACAAGAACTACTCTTATTTGATTGCAAAAGGACTGTTATTCAATGTATTTGATCCTTTGCCACATTAGGGTATTAGTCATTTTAATATTTTAATCCCATGGTGACCAAACAATCAAAGTAATAGAAGTAGATTGCTCTTGAGAGAGCATTGTCTGTCCTCCTGGCTGTCTCTTGAGGCGAGAGAATGACCAAACTGTTCTAGGCAGATGGAGGGTAGGTTCTCTGTCAAAACATAGCCCCAAACCCAACCCCACTCATATGCCTGTAGCATTTAAAGCTATAGAAGCTTCACTGATCTCCTCACATTCTTCCTAAAGTTCAACTCGTAAACCTATACTTTCTCTGTTTAATTCAACCTTATTTTTATATCAATTTTCTCCTTATAAAGATATTTTAAATATTATTTGAAAATCTTTAGTGCTGTGGCTCTTGCAAAGTTATTTTTAGATTGACAAATTTTTATCTCTTTTACAAAGAGTTCCTATTCTGGGCTAACCATTGGGATTATGGTCCTTTTATTTTTTAAGAATTATTTAATTTTATTTATTATTATTGTTGTTTTGTTGTTGTTTAATTTGACCAGAGAGAGACAGAGAGGGAAAATGAGAAAGCAGGCCACCAGGTCTGGTACTTGAACTGTGATCAGCCATGTGGGATTCCAGCGTCTTAACCACCACACCATCTGCTAGCCCCAAGGGATTATGAGCTTCTTAAACTAGAGGAAACTTTATGGAGAATTGATATGTAAATATCAATGAAAAATAATGGGTAGGATTTAGGTAAGTAGGATGGGAAAGGCAAATGGGTGGCCATTTTGTCTTAATGATAGAGAGTAAGTGTATGTGTGCAAGAGATCAAGAGAAAGAGACCCCCCTACACAGGGTCTTACCATGTTACAATCCCCTTTTCCCAGCCCTCCAGCTCATCAGGAGCCGGAGTGCCCACACACATGCACCTGACATATTTTCAGATGAACCCAGTGTTCCAAACCCATAGTCATCATGTGGCTTCCAGCCTTACGGGGTGCCATATTACTGCTGCTCCATAGTGGCCGATCTGGGTGGACATTTTTTCCAGTAGTAACTGTATAAACACAGGCCATGGAAGTATAGCACATGTGTAGGAAACCATTAGTAGCATGTAATATAATGCCTAAAGGGAAGCTTTTGTGAATAAATTCTGAAAGTTCAGATCTTGATGCACCTTAAAAATTAATATAAATATTTTTATCAGTAAGTAACCAAGAGCCCAATTTAAACAGAGTTTTAACAATAGGAAATGTATTGGCTCATATAACTAGACATCCAAAATAGGACAGATTCTATAATGGGCTAGATCTAATGACTCAAACTATTTTTCTCAGCTCTGCTGTCCTCTGTGTATTGATTTCATCCTCTACCAGTAGCCGGGTGGCCCAGAAACTGAAGAAATTACACTTAAAGGGAGATAAAGACAAGAGAAAAATATTTTATTTTGGGGATGATCTCTTAATTTTTTTCTCTAAAGCCCTCATAGAGCTTCTGTTGTCATCTCCTTTGCCCTAGCTGGTCACAAGTCCATTTTGTACCCTAATATCTGTAGCTAAGGTCCTGAACATGGGTTTTCAGTGAAACTGCTAGGAGTACCACAACTGGCTGAGTTATAAGATTTGCACACATTTGCTTTGCGGGGGCAGGAGGGCAATGGTATGTGATTTTTTTTTTTAAGACAGTGTCTTGCTGGTCATGCTCCTCCTTTCTCAGTTCCTGAGTAGCTGGGACCAACCATACCGTAGTTGGTTGGTTTCAGGTTGGGCTGAGAATTGAACCTGGGCCTCTCATGTGAACTCAGCACTCTACAGTAGCTGGACCTTATTTTATTAGTTTTTTAAAAAAATAAAAAGCTAGAGAATCTTTTCCTTTCCTCAGAGTATTTCTTTTTTTTTTTTCTTTTCTTTTCTTTTTAGAGAGGTTTTCTTTGCTATAGGGTGCGTGCACTCGCCAGACAGACAGAGAGAGAGACATAGAGACAGAAAGTGAGAAATCACCCCCCAGGGGGGGATGGCCATGCCGCAATCCCTTCTCTTCTGTTCTCCTCTCGTGATCTTGGGCATGCACACACACGCGCCTAGCATGAGTTTTAAGCCACCGGGTCCGGAACACGAACCACAGTCGACTACGTGGGAGTCCAGCGACATAGCCATTACACCAACTGCTGGTCCCAGAGTATTTCTAAAAGTGGTTGCATGCACAAACCTTTCATACTATGTGTTGTGTCAACAAAGCAAAAGTAGAATATTTTTAGGAGTCAAAAAGTAATACAAATATTTGGCTCCTACTCAGTGTGGTAAACAGTTTAAAAAGTGCTGCTAATACTGCAAAACTGTGTTAGAACTGTGTTAACTTACCTAAAAATTTTAAAGCTTAGTAATTTATAATGCCATTCACTTAAAAAATAAGATCTGGTGTTTTAATTTAAAGTTTGGTTTTGTTACTTTTTTTTTTTTTTTTTTTTTTGCCATAGGGCACGTGTGCATGCCAGAGAGAAACACAGAGACAGAGAGAAGGAAAGTAAGAAATCACCCCCAAGGGGGCATGGACATGTCACAATCCCTTTTCCTCCATTCTTCTCTCGGGATTTTGGGTATGCACGCACATGCACCTGGCATGATTTTCAAGCTACCAGGTTCAGGGCTCATACCTCGGTTGACCATGTGGGAGTTCAGCACCTTAACCACTACACAACCTGAGGGCCCCTGAACTTAAAGTCTTAAGACATCTGAGGCCAGCCAATGGAATGGTGGTTGCAGCAGCTAGAAACCACATGGCTGCATGGTTTAAGTCCCCAACCAGTGACTTGAGTCTCACTCTGTGCTTACTCCCAGCATCATCTCCAACTCAAGTGCTGACTCTCCTCCAGTGTCTGCCTGCCATCCACTAATGACTTTTTGTGTTTTGTCCAGAATTTGTAATTGTTACCTGTGAGCTACTCTGCCATTGCAAGAAGCAACATTCTTCTCTTGTTTCATTTTAATGGACATTAAAAGTCACAGGGAGAGTTACAGCTAAATCTCACATTTTAAGAGGTGAGAGGATAGGTTTTGTTCTTAAGTTTGCCCCTGTTCACTTCCTGGCCTTTTACTTTTAAAGTAATCCTGCATTGTACCAAAATGAGTGTAAATGTGAATACCAAAATCACATGGAATACATAATTATAAGATGTTTCTCTTTATGATTCAGAGTGTTTTTATTAATTAAGGTTAATGTTAAGGAGCTGGACTGTGGTGCAGCAGTAAAACACAACACTTGGTGAGGCTGACCCACATAGAAAGGTGCTGGGTTTGCATCTGGAGACCTCCCTGAGTGTTCCAGGCACTGACATGCCCATGATCCAGGGCTGGCTGAGACTGGGAATGAATCACAGAGTCAAGGCCTGGTCAGGAATATGGTCTCTCTCTCCCTCTCTCTCTCTTACTCCTGGGAGAAAGAAAAATGAAAAAAAAATTAAAAAAGGAAAGAAATAAAACCACATTTTGGTTACCCTTCATCCTTTCAGATTTTTGAAAGCAAAATTTTAATCAAAGCTGAGTTCTCGAAATTGATTTTTAATGGATTCTCATGTCACATCACTTCCTTTTTCCTCTCTCCCTTTTTCTGTCCACTAATACTTAAGTTTGGGTGTTAAAATACCCCAACCTGATATTTAAATGTTAAATAACAAGAGAAAGGATCTGATTATAGTGTGAGTCATAAGTAATGTTCCTTCTGATTTTTTTCCAAATTGTGCACAAATAACCATGCTACATGATCATTTTGAAAAAGGCTTTAAAGGAGTCTGAATAGTCATTCTTGTCCTTTTGGAATCCTTTCTATTTATTTGACTGGTCGAGACGTTGTGTTCTACTGACTACACTATAGAAGTTATTTGGTGTTTTTATAATGGTATGCATCTTATAATTGTCAAGTCCTTACTAAGTAACTTGTGCACATTTTCCCCAAAGCTGAAATAACTAGATGGGCAGGTCCCTTTGCAGAATGGCAGGTATACACCCTGGCTACAGTTAGTAAATCATCTTAAACCTTTCAGAAATAACAGGATAACTTCTCGAAGAGATGCTCAATCAGCCTCATGTCTACTTCTGTGCCCTCCCTAAGCCCTAATAAAATAACTGTAAATGAGTTGTTTTTTTAAAGGTGCAAATCCACAAGGATAAATAGAATAATAGGAAAGACCATGGCAACAAATCTAGGGAAGCTGGAGCAGTAAATAACAAAAGGGAACCCCAAGCTATATGTGGGAAAGCCAAATGGTGACCTGATTTGTACCATAGAATGTCCAGAAGGCTGGCGGTATGTACTTGCTGAAGCGAGCTTGGAGTTATTGCTCAGCCTGGGAAGACTAGTTGAAACAGCAGCTTAAGAAGTCAGATCCCAGGAACCAGCAGTTAGTGTAATGGCTATGTCGCTGGACTCCCACGTAGTCAACCGCGGGTTGCGTCCCGGACCCAGTGGCTTCAAACTCACGCTGGGCGCGGGTGCGTGCGTGCCCAAGATCCCGAGAGGAGAATGGAGGAGAAGGGATTGCGGCATGACCATCTCCCCTGGGGGGCGATTTCTCGCTTTCTGTCTCTATGTCTCTCTCTCTGTCTGTCTGGCGAGCGCACGCGCCCTATAGTGAAAAATCTCTCAAAAAAAAAAAAAAGAAGTCAGATCCCAGGAACCAGCAGTTAGTGTAATGGCTATGTCGCTGGACTCCCACGTAGTCAACCGCGGGTTGCGTCCCGGACCCAGTGGCTTCAAACTCACGCTGGGCGCGGGTGCGTGCGTGCCCAAGATCCCGAGAGGAGAATGGAGGAGAAGGGATTGCGGCATGACCATCTCCCCTGGGGGGCGATTTCTCGCTTTCTGTCTCTATGTCTCTCTCTCTGTCTGTCTGGCGAGCGCACGCGCCCTATAGTGAAAAATCTCTCAAAAAAAAAAAAAAGAAGTCAGATCCCCAGGCCCAGGCCTACGTCCCACAGCTAGGTGATTATTCTTTTCCTACTTTGGCCGACACTGGAAATCAAGGGGGAACTAGAGGCTCTCTGGACGGAGGAATAGCAGACAGGGCTTGAGACAGAGATCCCACGATGAAAACAGCATGGTGAAATGCTTCCTAGCCCTCCTTTCTCTCTGGCTCCCTGAAAACTAGCAATCAAGTCTTTACTCTTGAGACAGGAAATCAGTGGAGCTTCCTTTGAGGAAATGGATGAGTTCAGAGGAAAGGCTAATTTGAATGGCCCAGCCAAGTAATCCTCAGTGAAGCTCATAGTCAACAGACTCTACTCACACATGCTGAGAGCTTTCAGGCAACAACATGTGAACAAAGAACAGTTACAGACAACTGGTCATCTAAGTGCCTGTACTCAAAAGACTGAAACAAACACAGAAGGTGACTGGGAGGAACAGAGACCACAGAGGAAAAAGACTACTCCCCAAATCCTGATAGTATCTGTGAGTCCTTAATCCTTTTCTCTATTTTTGAAAATGTTTAAAAATTTCCATTCTAATTTTAAAATCTTCTCAAAAAGATATTACAACAGTAGGAACCATCAGGTAGCATAATGGTTACATTGCTGGACTCTCACACGGCCAACCTCAGTTCGAGTCTCAGACCTGGTGACTTGAATCTCACACCAGATGAGTATGCCTGTGTGCCTAAAGTCCCAAGAGGAGAGAGGAGGAGAAGAGACTGTGGCATGACCATCCACCCTGGAGGGGGGTGGTGATTTCTTGCTTTTTGTCTCTCTCTCCAGCAAGCACACACACCCTATAGCAAAAATCTCTCTCAAAAAAAAAAAGATATTACAATAATAAAACAATCAACATACTGCAAATAATGCTCAGAACAGTAAAAGAGCTCTTAGAAATCAAAAATACAGGGGCTACTGGTGGTATGGCAGTAAAATGTGGCACTCTCAGAGACTGACCCATAGGTTTTGGGTGCTAGGCATGCGCGATCTGTGATCCAGGGTTTACCGAGGCTGAGGGTGAAAATCAATTCTACACAATTGCGGTGTCAAGACCCTGTTGGGGGAGTGCTATCTCTGTCTCATTCTCTCACTCTTTCTCTCTGTCACTTGTGGAAGAAATAATCTTTAAAAAATTAAAAATACAATAAAAGAAAGAAAAAGCTCAGTACAAGGTTTAGAAGTTAATAAGAAATTTGGACAAAAACATAGAGATGGAAGAAAATAGTTTCTACTCTGAATCCTGTATGTTGCTAAATTATCAGCCAAACTTTAGGACAGAAAAAAGACATTGAGGACAGAAAAAAGACATTGGCAGACATGCAAGATTTCAAGTACCCTTTCTTGAGAAACTGATGAAAGATGTGCTTCAGCAGATGAGTAGTTAGAGAAAGGATGACCTTATATCCATTTTTGGAGTGCAGGAATCACTAAGACAATAGCGACAGGGCTTTACAGAATGAAAACTATAAGCAATAACAACAACCAAAAAATACTATAACCAACAGATTCAAAGTCCAGGTGAAATGTCTTCAGGAACGTGAAATTGGGTGATGCAAGGGAGAAGATCTAGACCATAGAAGATCTAGTATAACCCACTCCCTGTTTGTAAATGTATTTCACTTGAACACAGTTGTGCAATTATTTGTACATTGCCTCTGACTGCTTTCACACCAGAAAGCCAAATAGAGTACATTGCCACAGAGACCAGATAGCCTGGAATATTTTCTTTTTGGTCCTTTAAGAAAAAGGTGGCAGGGACCAGTTGGTGACACAACAGTAAAAGGGAGCATTTCCATGGGGAAAGGTTCCCAGTTCAAGTCTGAACCACTCAGCACATGCGAGGCACACATGTGACCATGATCTGGGGCTGGCTGAAGTCTAAGATTGGATTGTGGCATTAGGACCTTGTTGGGGTGTACGCTCTCTCTCTCTCTCTCTCATAGAAGAAATAATTAAGAAAGAGAAAGTCAGCCTGGATCTGGAAAATCAATTCTAGCCAATTGACTAAGAGCTGGTGGTTGAATCAGTTAAGTGTGCATAGAAAATTAAGCAAACAAAAATGCAATTACATGATCTGGCGACAATAAAAAGTAGTCAAGAAAGGAAAAGTAGCCATGATTTACTGCATGGGTTGCCTATGAATATATTGACATAATTATAATAATATAACTGCTTAATAGCTAATTGAGTTATTGTATAATTGCATTGGGATGAGGGATAGGATGCACACATGTGGTGAGAACAAGAAAAAGGAAGAGACTAATCCTTATCTTTCTGGAGGGAAGTCAGTAGAGACAACCTAAAATGGAAAAAGAAACATGGTTACACATACCAATATAATCAGCTAAAATATGAAAATCAGTTCCTGTGGGGTGGGAGAAATGACGTGGAGAGAAATGTGGATTGCAAGTATTTTGTAGATTTTTAAAATTGTGTTCCTTGCCCAGACACGGTGGTGTATGGTGCTAGGACACTATGCTCTGCAGGCTGGGACTACATGAGAGGCCCAGTTTGATTCCTGATCCAACCTAAAGGCGGGTACTGTATAATCCTAGTGACTCCGGGAAGCTGAGGCAGGAAGACCAGACCCTCTAGATGGTCTAGGCAGCAAAGTGAGAGCCTGTCTACGTGGCAGTACATATCTGTAGTCCCAGCTGGAAGGCTGAGGCTGGAAGATGGCAACACAGCAAGACCTTGTAATTAAAAAAGTCACCCTGGTAGCCCTGTGGTCATGCGCTGCTCAAGCAAAACTGGGTTTGTACAAAAGAGCTCAGGTTTGGTTCCCCAGTCAACCAGTATGCTGGCACAAGCCCATGGTTGTCGCTTGCTGGCTGGCTGGGAGAATGAGCTGGGGGGAGGGGGAGCAACTGCAGTGTGAGACCCTGTTGAGGGTGCTTCTCTCTCTCTCTCCTTTTTTCTCTCTCAAGAAACAAAGAAACTTTAAAGATGGATGTCACTAATCATCACAGTCTTATCTCTTGTTGAGTCAGGACATGGTCTCAGAATCTTCTGAATAGTATTCCAGTCACTCCCAATCATAAAAGTTGTTTCTGTACGTAAACCAATATCCCTGATATAATTTGTGAAAAGTCACAGAGTTGAACAAATTAAGTCTTGTTCTCAGACTTTCCCACCAAGAGAACATTGTGAGGATGCATTACCAGGCCTAGCATGTAAAGAAGTGACCGAGCGTGTCCTAACTGAGCTGACTGAGCTGCATTTTAAAACTTCATCTGTTCTAAACACTGTTCTGTTTCCACTTAAACCCACAAATATGGGAAGATAGAATTATCATCAGTAATTATTTACAGATACAGGGTAATTTAGAAGTGACTACGGGAGGCTGGACCTAACACATAATAGGCATGAATGAATGCATAAATGAACTCTGTTGTGTAAGCAACAATTTAAAGATACCAGGATGCCCCAGAGAAACCAACCCTTGCAAAAGTAAAAGGTGATCCCATGATTTTATTCTTTTTCATTGCTATATAGTCTTTTTCTGTTGCCAATAACAGAAATAACCTAAACTACAAGTGTAGGTAATTTAAGACAGTAGAGGGGGTTTTTTCATTTCCTTTTAGTAGAGAGATTTTTGCTATAGAGTCTGTGCACTCATAAGAGAGAGAGATAAAAAGTGGGAATCACCCCCCAGAGGGGATGACCATGCTGCAATCCCTTCTCCTCCCAGGATTTTGGGCACACATGTACCTGCACCCAGAGTGAGTTTTAAGCCACCGGGTTCGGCATTCAAACCGGAGTCGGCTACATGGGAGTCCAGCAATGTGATCATGATGCCATCTGCTGGTTCCGAGAATAGATGTTGAGGGTCTTCCTGTTGTACCACAACATGATAGAGGGTGAAAGTGTGCAGAACTCATCTCTGCCTGTCTCCTTTCCTCTTCTTATAAACCCATGAGGACTCAATCTTGGGGGCCTTTTTGTTATCTAAACCCTTCCCCAAAACTTCCCCAAAACTCTGCCTTTCAACACCGTGATTGGATAAGTCTTTACCCTCTCAACACCATTTCAGTGGGCTCACCAGGTTTCAACACAAATCTGGGGAGGATGCATACATTCAAAACACAGCAATTACCAAAGTTCCCACCAAGAGAACATTGTGAGGATGCATTACCAGGCCTAGCATGTAAAGAAGTGACCGAGCGTGTCCTAACTGAGCTGACTGAGCTGCATTTTAAAACTTCATCTGTTCTAAACACTGTTCTGTTTCCACTTAAACCCACAAATATGGGAAGATAGAATTATCATCAGTAATTATTTACAGATACAGGGTAATTTAGAAGTGACTACGGGAGGCTGGACCTAACACATAATAGGCATGAATGAATGCATAAATGAACTCTGTTGTGTAAGCAACAATTTAAAGATACCAGGATGCCCCAGAGAAACCAACCCTTGCAAAAGTAAAAGGTGATCCCATGATTTTATTCTTTTTCATTGCTATATAGTCTTTTTCTGTTGCCAATAACAGAAATAACCTAAACTACAAGTGTAGGTAATTTAAGACAGTAGAGGGGGTTTTTTCATTTCCTTTTAGTAGAGAGATTTTTGCTATAGAGTCTGTGCACTCATAAGAGAGAGAGATAAAAAGTGGGAATCACCCCCCAGAGGGGATGACCATGCTGCAATCCCTTCTCCTCCCAGGATTTTGGGCACACATGTACCTGCACCCAGAGTGAGTTTTAAGCCACCGGGTTCGGCATTCAAACCGGAGTCGGCTACATGGGAGTCCAGCAATGTGATCATGATGCCATCTGCTGGTTCCGAGAATAGATGTTGAGGGTCTTCCTGTTGTACCACAACATGATAGAGGGTGAAAGTGTGCAGAACTCATCTCTGCCTGTCTCCTTTCCTCTTCTTATAAACCCATGAGGACTCAATCTTGGGGGCCTTTTTGTTATCTAAACCCTTCCCCAAAACTTCCCCAAAACTCTGCCTTTCAACACCGTGATTGGATAAGTCTTTACCCTCTCAACACCATTTCAGTGGGCTCACCAGGTTTCAACACAAATCTGGGGAGGATGCATACATTCAAAACACAGCAATTACCAAAGCTAAGTTATAGGTCTGGATGATTTGACTTCTGAATTGTCAACAGAAATAATCCAGCTCTGTAAAAATAATAATTAATACAGTTTATCCCAAGCACAATTGTGAGTGACCAAGCCTGGAGTGCTCAGATGCAGCAATTCTTTTATTCAGTTTTGAGAGCAGGAGACACAATATTGTGAATAAATGTAAGGAGTCTTTCCATTGTCCTAGTCCAAAAAGTCAGGACATCTAGAAGTAGAGACTTGTAGGTTTTAGGTGGGTTTAGAAATTCTTAGGTTAGTGAGTGAGCAGGTGGCATGGTGGTGAAGGCACTGTACATCCACATGGTCAACCACAGTTCAATGCCCGGACCCGGCACTTTGAAAGTCACACTGGGCACATATGTGTGTCTCTCCAAAATCACAAGAGGAGAATGATGCAGAAGGTATTGCAGCATGGCCATCTGTCCTGAGGTGATTTCTCACTTTCTCTGTCTCTCCCCAGTGAGTGCACGCACCCTGTAGCAAAAAAAACTAAAAAAAATAAAATAAAATAAGTCATAGGTTAGTAATTGGTTAAATATGCAAGACTTGGTCTCAGAGAGACTTGGAGTCAGTGGAAAAGAATACCTGAATTTAACCTAAACATAGATAATAAGGTCTTGCTATTTATCTGGTGAGGCTATGCAGAGTCAGGACTTAAGGAGCTGCCCACACTCACTAGACCAAAGCAGTCTGTTACAGCAGGATGCATGTTTGTAGATGTGACTCTACCAGGCCCCTTGAAAAGCATCTTAAAATATCAAGAATAGTTAGAAATCTGTCCTCAGAATTAATTTTTTTTTCTTTTTTTACCTAATTCTTAATAGGATCTTTCCAATTAAAGATGTACCCCTGGAGACTGATGACCTCACTGACTGGCTTTATCAACGGTTTATTGAAAAAGAGGACCTCTTATCACATTTTTATGAAACAGGTATACAGTATCCTCTGTTTGTACATTTCTGAAATTATCAATAATTCCAAAGGCGTGCTTTAAAATACATACCCATTTTTGATTCTTCAAATACCATAGAGGAACCAAAGTATTTCTATATTTAAGAATTTCAGCTCAGTGGAACAGCAGTTGGCATAATGGCTATGTCACTGGACTCCCATGTAGCCAACTGTGGTCCAAGTCCTGGACTCGGTGGCTTAAACTCACACGGGGCACATGTGCGTGCATGCCCAAGATCGCGAGAAGAGAATGGAGGAGAAGGGATTGAGGCATGGCCATCACCCCTGGGGGGTGATTTCTCCCTTTCTGTCTCTCTGTTTCTTTCTGTCTTTCTGGTGAGCACACACGCCTTACAGCAAAAACCTCTCAAGAAAAAAAAGAATATTAGCTTAGAATATTTGTAAGGACAAATTTATGTTACATTTATTCAGGCTCTTACTTCATCAGTCTAAGTGCAGAGGTCATAAGATGTAATGTTACATGATTAGGTTTAATTCATGAGAGTACACAGGAACACAGTGTGTGAACAGTTATGACCAGACATACACAATTATGAGGGATGTTTCGAGAAGTAGCAACATTTATGTTTGGGCATTGCACTTAGTTACTTAAATGTCATATTGCAGTCATTTGAGATCATTTTTGTTTTTAATTGCTAGAGGGTACATGTGCTCACCAGAGAGAGAGAGAAAGAGATTAGTCATATCACTCACTGTTCCTTCCCCACTTCTCCGTCCTGTTGGGACTTTGGGCATACACACATGTATACCTAGCAAGTTTTATCAAGCCTGCAAGGCCAGTGTTGTAACCACATGGTCAGCCGTGTGGGATCTGACTTCCTTAACCATTAGGCTATTTGCTGGTCCTGAGATCATTTAAGCTGCATTTTTAGATGCATAGTCTTTTCTTTACATGTAGAGATAAAGTTCACATTTTTAAATTTTCATGGTTACAGTCTTAGACTTTTATCCTCTAGTCCCTCCTATTTTTAATCTTCTCTACAGTCTATGAAAATGATATTGCAATGAGAAAGACAGGAGAGGAAAGAGGAAGGAAGAAAGGATATTAGGAAACAGGAAATTAGTGGTATAATACCAGGTACCAACAAAGTGTTTTCACACATTTCTCTGTTGAAGCCTATTTTTCTAGCACCTACAGTAGGGGAATAAAAAGATGAACCAGAAGCTGTCCAGGCTGTGAGGATGACTGAGGGATTTTCAATTAACAGAAGGCTTAAGAAGACAACAGGCCAACAAGTCTCTCTTTTCAACATAAATCTCTCGCTTTCTGATTTTTAGCCTAAATTGCAGCAACAATAATGGAAGCCTCTTTTAGAGAAAGCTATTTGCATATTAGACCTTGAAACTTGCAAGTGCACTCAGTGTATTGCTTGTGAGAGGCAAATCCCCTTATGAATCAGCTTACCCTGAGGGATTATCAGCAAGGACAAAGACTATTTGAAATGCTGATGAGTGTTATCAAAATGACCTGGGAATAATTGTTCTGAAGTGATCCAGCTTTCCTGTCCAGAAAAGAATTGACAGACATCTATTTGCATTTCTCTTTTCTATTATTAAGGTATATTTCATAAAGCATATTGCCTTTTGAAAGTAATGTCAGTGTTACACAACCACTTTTTTGTGGCAAGAATCTGAAATAGAAAAATTAGTGTGAATGCGACTGTTTCAGGAATTATTTAGTGTCCATTTCACATACCCTGTGTCCTGACCACTAGAAATCTCTAGGGATCTGGGACATGCAGCAGCTATAGTGCTTGCTCTTACATAGCTCCAATTCCAGGAGACGGAGTAGCCAGGACCATTACAAGTTGGGGGAAGTACCAGGAAGGAACACAACCTGGAGAGTGACTAGGGCCGAAGGATAGGCATTTGTCCTAATGTGAGCAGGATGCAGGTGAGCCAGCCATTCACTGAGATGCAGAAGGAAGCTTCGAGCAGAGCATAAAAGCAAAGGCCCAGAAGTTAGGAAGGAAAGGGCCAGGCAGTTTGTACATTGTATTTCAGAGGACATCTCTTCAGAAGCGATGGAAGTCACTGAAGATGCTTTAACAGGCCAGGCTCAGCCTTTAGTATGGTGTTTAATGCTCTAGATCCCACATGGCTGACTGCAATTTGAGTCCAGCCCCTGCATCTTGAAAAACACTCTGGCATATGTGTGTGTGTGAGTGTACATATGCACACATGCCCAAGATCCCAAAAAGAGGAAGAAATGGAGAAAGGGCTATGGTGTGACCATCCCCCACTGGGAGATGCTGTCTTACTTTCCCTGTCTCTCTGTGTCTTTCTCTAGGGAGCATACATATTCTCAAATTAAAAAAAAAAAGTTAAAAAGCAAACAGCAAAACTCTAGCTAAACTAACATTCTACTTTTGTCCCAGAAAACCTACCACTATAGTAAAACAAATTACTATTTCCATCTTGTCTTTCAGGAGCTTTTCCACCTCTCAAGGGCCAGAAGGAAGCCGTTTCCAGGGAGATGACCCTCAGCAACATGTGGATATTTCTCATACAGTCTTTCGCATTTTTGTCAGGCTATATGTGGTACAACATCATTCAGTATTTTTACCATTGCCTGTTTTAGGAATTGACTTGGACTTGTTTAATATTTCTCTCCCTTTGGGATATTTTAAAACTCTACTAAAATGAGAATCAGTAATATAATGACCTGCTAATATATTTTAAGAATTTTCATGTTTTAAAAAGATACACTCTACTACATATTAAGCAAACATCACATTGGGAAGAAGAAATCATAAAATCATCCTAGAAGACTATCTGAGAGAAATTCCGTTGCCACCAGTTATACGTGATAACTTAGTTCAAGCTCTGAGCGTTGTATTCGTCCCTCGTAGCTAGTCGTCTGTATTAGGGCAGACTCTAGAGCTCCCTTGTTCCCATCAACTTGTGCTGTGTTACCTTGAGGGGAGCTGGTTGTCATCTTCCTGA
>NW_006202691.1:969999-990700 GCF_000334495.1 Tupaia belangeri chinensis | reverse complement strand
TCTTTCCCTGTCATTTGCAGTAACAAACTAGTCCTCAATAGCTAACTGAGGTACAGTGTGGGCATCCTCCGTGGGGAGAGGGCAGTGTCCACCAGGTCTTTTCTGGTACTAGACTGTGTTCTTCACAAAGGCTAGCTCAGTCCCGCACCATGTTTACATGCACCACTGTTTTACCTTGTAGGGGACTGGGGGGAGGGGGATCATCTGAGTTCTCTTTTTTGTATAAAGGCATATCATAGATGGATCATTGTATTTTACAAAACACACTTTTATCAGATGCAAATATAGCAAAGAATTAGTAATATAGCCCGAAAACAAGAGTAAGCATGATCAGTGAGCAGGATTTCCAAGGGGCTGTCCTTTATTTGCCTGCTGATGCCCTCAACGCCACTCTGCACTGGGCGCCACCCTGATGTTATGACTGATGGTAGCTCAGAGTCTTCTTTTTCTGTTTTTCTTCTCTGACTTTGATGTTGGCACTAAATGCATTTGGGGATGGTAGAAACAAAGTAATGAAAAACATTTCAATGATCGGCTTAAGGGCAAACAAGGGTAATTTATTAGAAAAATAAGAGCTAGAGCCAGACGTTGGGGAACCAGACATTGGGGGAGCCAGACACAGCACCCCCAGAACCCGTGCAGGCATAGTTTGTTTCATCATCACCCCAAGGAGTCACCTCTCAGGTGGCTGTAGCCAGGACAGGGACCAGCACAAAAGGCTTCCCAGTCTCTTTCAATTGCTTTTAAAGAGGATAAAATTGTTTCTGTTTCTAAAAATACATATTTTTTTAATTTGTCACTGAGTTTGCCCGATTTACCTCACAGAAGAACCAAACTCTTCTCAGAAGGGACTGGAACTGCATCATTGTTGAAATAGAGTATGCTTTTGGTTTGGGATTATAAGGCTAGTAAGACAGTTTTCTGTGATAAGAGCATTGTAGATTTCCCTGTTGTCACTAATTACACAAAGAACAATTCTGAGAAGAAGGCTATAAAACAAAAATAAAGGTTTATGTCTCCCACTTTTAAATTAACCAAAAAAATAACACAAAAAACAAAACTGAAAAGATGTGAATTTTCCCCTAGTTACATGGGAAGGACAAAGTAACACCAAATAAAAGGCCACAAAGCTACATCTTTAGGATATCTTGTGCCTGTGTGAACGAAGAGTGACACGTTAACTGAAATACCTCATTGACTATTATACTACTACTAGTAACATTCAGAAGACAGTGTTAATGTGTTCGCTTTGATAATGGTTGTCATGAAATGCTTTTTTTTTTTTTTTCATCTAAGCCTTTCATTATGTGTTCTACAGTGACAGTGAGTAAGTAACACCAATCTCACCTTAGAGGGATGATGATACAAAGCCCAACAGAAGCTTAATGTGCTTCTGCTTGGGGCCCAGTAAACATAACTAAATAACAAGACGAACTGAAATTGTTCTTTTGAGAGGAGCGGTCAGCCGTCTGGGGGAAAAGTAGCGTGAGCAACTGTCCAGTGTAGCATGCACAGTCCTAGTGAACAGACCTTTTCCTCATTGCTAAAGCAAGGCACAGGGTATGGTGGCCAGTTCTCCTATCCAAAAATAAATGCATACCTTCATACATGAATGTGGCTTAGGGCCACTCTAGCTGTCACTGTGTTCCTAAGGAACATGATACTAGGAAATATGCCATATGCAGTAAACAGACTATCCTGTAAGATGCTTTACTTTTCAAGCACAGTGTCATTTCCACAGTATCCAGAGTGACAAGTACGTCCCAATAGATGCGTGAGTTCATTTTTGAAAATAGATCTGTGAATTGTAAATAGATGTGTATTTGCTCTGCCCTGTCCCTCCTCAATTCTTTATCAACATGTTCTCTCTCTTCTGTTTGCAAAATATGTTTGTTTGAGAACATTGACAATACTTTCCGTATCAGTAACTGGAGTTCTCCACTTGCAGTAGGGACTGTAAACAGAGAATCGGTGTTCTCCTGTGGCAATCTGGGGGAGCAGCAATATGCCACTGTACGGAATAAAAATGCCTAATTTGTACTTTCTTTGTGTGAAAGAAGGTTTAAAGGGTATACATTTTGTCAAAGGGAAAGAAAATAAATAAAATATGCCAGCTTTATGCCAGTAGCTTAGTTAGAATCTCAGCACCTGTTGATCTCTACTAGACTGCCTCGATTCCCACAGCAGACGGGGTTGAGAATGCGTCGCTAGAGTCCCAGTAGCAAAGGGTCACAGAAGTGGAGCATGTGCTTGGCCATAGGCAAGGCCAGGGACCACAAAAGTGACCAAGCCAGCAGTTCACTCTTCACTTCAGAAATAATTATTGGTATCAAAATGTACATATATTGTGGAGAAAGCTATAGGAAATGGAAGGTAAAGAAAAATTACAGAATGGAAAATAATGTTTTAGGGTGGGCAAATTACTTGAAAATCTTAATAGTAAAGAAAAGATAGCTCTAAGTTCGGATCTGTCATATTATTAAGTAGTTTTAAATATTACAACCAATCCTTAGTTTTCCACAGTGAAGGAACTAGACTTACTGGATTAATCAATTACTAGATAACTAATGTATAGTAATTAATCCAGTAATAAGTCATAGGTAAGCCAAAACTCTAAGTTTATTTAGGAGTTTGAATTTTTGGTCTCATCTCTCTTCTGGAGATGCTTACTAATTAAAAATTATTTGTGGTGTTTAATAATTTCTCTTGCCTATGTATGGGGTTGTCGGAAAAGTCATGATGTATTTTTCTAGGTTTTTCTATGCAAAAATGCATCTTGACTTTTCAGACGACCCAGTATTTATGACTGTGTTAATAATGTATAGTGAAATGATATGGAAAGACAGACAGCTATTTGGAAGAAAAAAATACAAAAGCCTGAATAATCTGTGGGCTAGAAAAGGCATCCCTTAGTAATCAAGAGTAGGTGGTATTGAAATTGTTCTGAAGCCTTTTATGAAAGTGAAATTTCACATCACCAAATGTAAACCTCAGACATCATTCCAGTGTTGCCATCGTCTGGACTGATGTCAGGGACGCCTCTTCATTCTCTGCTCATGTCGCTCACTTCTTGTGGATTAGTCTTAGTAATGTTTTGACAATCATTTCCCTAATGCATTTTCTGAACTAGTCGGGCCTAGGTATAATCGTAGAAAGTAGTCTTTAATCATGGGTAGTCTGCTTGGATACTTTTTGTATTTAAAAAAAGACATGTTTTATTTGCACTACTGCATAGGAAGAGTTCATTGTTTTCTTTGTCCTTTTTCTGAAGTTACACAGGACTTCACTCTGGAGTTACCAGCATGAGCGCACTCAGCTTGGTCCACACAGGACAGATCAAAATGCTCTGTTAGTGTTTCTGTCCTGCGGTGCTGGAAGCCTCGTGTCTGTCCGCCCGAGAGGCGCAGCCACAAGCAGCACCAGGCAGCGGGTACACTGGTTCATTTTACAAGGGTAGAGTCTAATGTGTTTGGGACCAAAACCACCTAAGTTAGCAAATTCTAGATTATGAAGGGGCCGGGTGTTCTCTGGAGCAGTCTTTGGTTGGTGCTTATCGTAATCATTTTGCACCGATCCCCAGCAATTAGGAGCTGGACCCTGGGAGTAAGCTGAGGGTGCCGAACTGTTGGGGGAGGGTGACTGTAGCCATGTGGAAGATAAAATAGGGATTTTTTTCTGCAGAATTTCCATCTGAGGATTTTTACATTTAATATTTTTTTAAAACAATTTAAAGAGCAAAAATTTTGTTAAGTGTATTCTTGTTGCAACGTATGCACACATATCTTGGATGGCTTTATTTTTATTGTGTACAACTGTTGAACACGTGACTGTGGTGCACAAATTCTTCATACATAAAGAGTCTATGCATTTTACAGTAACTTATTTTAAGATTGGGTAATGAGACAGTTCTACATTCAACTGCCATTATTTTTATTAAGTGCTTTCCTTTTCTTTACAGTTATTGCAAAGTTGTATTTATTTTATACAGATGGAGTTTTATTTTCCTGACGCCGTCACGTTTACTTCAGCTTATTGCCCGTTCTTTCTTTGTGTATCTGCATGTTGTAATGTGTGATAAGAATGAATGTAAAGGCTGTGGCAACTAATTAATTTTTGTAAAGGGCTGGTCACACGTGGATCTGGTTTATGAATGCATTTGGGATGATCTTAGTAACCAGATCACCTTTTCAGAAATTTAGATGTGAACACCAAAAGAAGCATTTTCTCAACAAAAATTAATAGCTGGTTCTATTTTTTTTTTAAATCTAGAAAAAATAAAGTTGATTTTTTTCAAGTAAAGTGCTTTTAATTCTTAGTAGTGGGATGGGGAGTTGGGGTTTTACTATAGCGATTTGGGCTTCGACATCTGTAGACATGTATTTAGAGTACACTGTGGCAGAAGGATGCCAAGGGCAAACTGGAAAACCAAATGAACTTCTTTCTTTGGCTTTAAAATATTTCCCCCTCCTCTCCTTTCTCCCTATCCAGTGGTGTGCTGGTAAATGCCCTAACACTCTGTTCTCTGGGGAGGGGGAGGGAAGTATATATACAAGTATGTTCAAGTTTGTTATAAGTTTTTGCTAATTGCAAGGCTGTATAACATAATTAACAAGGGACAATAAAATATAGTTTATTGTAAATTCCATATAGGCAGTTGATTCTTATAGGATACATAGTTGCTTTTTGCTGAACTCTTACAGCCAAACTATGGTTGCCTTTCAACCATGATTTGAAAAGTGGCATTACATCCTCGTCCACTAACTCATTTCCAAATAAATCTATTGTCATTCAATCTAATACATGATCTTCTGTTAAACTCTTCCTTACTCTTGTACAAATGACACTCATAAATTAAAACCACTTTAAGCGTCATCACTAAGTGTAAGTTTACATAATTTAATAACAACTGTTTAACAGCTAACAAAATTCTATAATTTGAAAGCCAGTAGGAGCCATTTCTAGCACACCATAGTCCTGACTTATTTTTATGTTTTTAAACTATTAGTGTTGAATAAACTTCTCATAATTAGTCACTGGTCTCAGGAAATTCCTATCATTTACACTGGCAGGGGCTTTAAAGAGTGGGAAAAGCATTAATATTGGTCCTACAGAGCAACCATTTGATTTTGAAAAATTTAACAAAACATTTCCTGCATATTTCTAACACTGGTTTTATGCTTTCATTTCTCAAAGCTAAGTAGGCCATAGTATAGGTATCTCTAAGATTTTCTTTTAAGCATTAGTTATTTAGGTATTTGTAGAACATGGATTGCTTCCACTGGAAAAAAAAAGAACTATATTAGATATATCTTTTACCATCTACCAAATGAGTTAAACAGTTACATTTCAGTCTACCTCTTTGTTTTCTAACTGGATTTTAGGCTGCTGTTTTGGTGAGATCCTTCCTAATTGATTTTCCCTAGAAGTACTTTCTGTGGAAGACCAAGAACAGAATGGGGCAAAGGCCCAAAAGCAAATTTGAAGCACTCAGAGATCTATTGCTGACCAGCCCTATTTCTCATGAGCTAGGGGTGGGGGGGAGGGGGTGGCTACTGTTTTTAATTCCCACTTAATATGAAAATGTTTGTTATTAAAATGTTTCTTTTTGCTGAAAAGATGTATTTTTAAAAGGGAAAAAAATTCTCTTTTGGCTCTTAAGAAAAGTCAGCTGTATGAGCAGGTGTGACCATATCATAACATGCTGATATGATAGAAATCAATAAATTTTTACCTCTCAGGATCTGGGTAACCTTCTTCTTCACTCTTACAGACTCTCATAAGAAGTAGAAGTCTCAACAGGTCAGATCACACAGAAATAGACACACAAATGGAAGTGGGAGATGGTGACCCCTCAAGGTGAGACAGGCTCCTTTCATAAGCAGAAGTTTTCTTATCTAGGTATGATTAGACTCATTCTACACAAGGAGGGACTGGAGTACTGGTTTCTACTGATAAGCATGAAGTACATCACTGAGCTCATGGCTGAGTTTTCCCCAGGAAAGATTGGGTTGCCTCTGCCTGGAATACGAGACTCCATCTAGAGATGGAGATGGTTAATTCTCTCTGTTCACTTAACTGAGGCAAGGGCACACTCCTCATCCTTGTGACCATAGCAGCTGTCTTAGCAGTGTCACTGAGAAAACATAGGGCTAGGATCTCCTGAGATATCAGTTGTTGCATCTTCATCCCTCTGTTTCATTGGTGGTGCAAGAACCCCCTGGAAAGGGCCTTGTCTTCAGTTTTACTAGCTGACACTGTCAGAAGCAACTGATGGACACTGCAAGGAAAAGAAAGTAGGTTCTCTCCGTGGAAGCAGACCAGAAGAGCTCGAGGTGCTAGGAAGAGGAACCCCAGGAGAACTGGAAGACAAACGGAAGGCCAAAGGCAGCTGTCCACAAACAGGTGCATCTACCACTGATACACAGAGACTTTTCAAGGACTCAAACATGGGGAGTTCTAGGAAATCAGCCCCCATGTGAACTCTGTCCTGAGAGTGCCAACCCTGAGGACTCAACCTGCAAAGGGCCTCCCTCCCACTTCAGGTAGCTGTGCACTCTGCAACCATTCAGCATCTCCCTCTATAAGGCCAAACAAAGGGATAATTCAAAATATCAGTGACACAAAAGCTTCTTTTAATCAAGGCCTCTATAGCCCACAATAGAGCTTTTTGTCCTTCCCTGATTTATACACATTTCAGTTAGGACAAAGGATGCCATTAGAAGTGGGGCATTTGGGCCTGATTGGATGTGTTGAAATCTGATAGTGTGAGACAATGAGAACAATGGCAGCTCGGGACTCCCAAAGTAGAAGTTACTACGATTTTTATGGCTTAGGCCAGGACTGGCACAGAGTAGCTTTTGCTGCTGCATTTGTTTATTTAAAGCAAGTCACAGGGTCAGTCCAGACTCGATTTGGGAGTGGGAACATTGAGCAGCATGGTTTATTGGCAGACATTTTTGAAGACCAACTATCACAGTAAAAAAAATTCCTCAGCTCTTTGAATATAAAAAACACTAGATGGGTCTAGAAGAGTTCCCATGCTTGAGGAAGCTTATCCATAATTTCAATTCATGGAAATGTTGAACTTCCAAATACTTGAAGCCGATGAAAGCTGTTGATCCATCCCTCACTCATACAAGTCACATTAACCAAGTAGATGCCTAGCTAAAAGAATAAAGATAGTGCTTCATAGTAATCTGTATTATGAGGGGGATCTTCAAGAAGTTCATGGAAAACGTACTATTTAAAAACAGTACATGGATTTCAAAATTTTCTCACACCAAAATAAACTTTAATTCCATCTTTTTTATTTATTTATTTATTTATTTTACAAAATTTGCTATTCCCTCATATTTTTGACACTGATTGACTCATTGTTCCTTAGGATTTCAGAGCTGGTAGGAACTTCAGAAATTGCCTTGTTTTGGGGATGACAGATTTCATTCTGGTGCAATTTTAGTCCCTTGCTGGTAGCATCAAATGGCTACTTTGGAATCACAGGGACTAGCACCAGCTCACTTGATTCTCATCAGATGTTTTCCCCTAAATAGCAAATTACCTCTGTTCATGTTTCTATCTATATAAAATAAAAGAAGTTCGGCCTAGTGTTAAGTATGTTCATTAAAGAAGTGGTGAATCTAAAAAGCTCCCATAATTTCTTTTTCCTAGTGAAAACCCTAAAAAGACCATCTTTTTGTATGTGTTTTTCTCGGTTGTTGCAGGGATAATCACCATTAAAAATCTGAAATTCATGATTTTTATCTTTTTGGAGATGGAAGTGAAGTGCATTTTTGCTTTTTATTTATAGTAGAAGATAGAGTGCTTTTATCTCACTGAGGGGGATAGATTCTATATCCTGACTGCCCTAACATCCCTCCTTCAAGGCTCCATGCAGCTCGAGGTCCTGTCTGAGTCCAGCACAAGGACAGCAGAACCCATGACTTGACCCGTGAACTTGAGTCAAGTATTTTACCCTCTCGGTCTCACTCTACTCTTATGTTAAATGGAAACCTTTCAAAGCGTTGTCAGTATTAAATGAGATAATGTACACGAAACACAGGACATTAGCACATTGTACTGAGTGCCCAAAAAACAGGTTGCTTCCCCCCCCCCTTTTTTTTTTTTTTGGAGAGGCTTTTTTTGCTATCTTTCATTTTTTTTGGAGAGGTTTTTGCTTTAGGGCTTGTGCGCTCGCCAGAGAGAGACAGAAAGCGAGAAATCAGCCCCCCAGGGGATGGCCACGCTGCAATCCCTTCTCCATTCTTCTCTCGAGATCTCCGGTACGCACACACATGCACCTGGTGTGAGTTTAAGCCACTGGGTCTGGGACTACATGGGAGTCTAGCAACAAAGCTATTAGGCTAACTGCTGGTCCCCCCCCCCTGCCTTTTTAAGTTTGTTATAAGAAGTATGTGCTTGCCAGAGACAGAGAGAAAAAGTGAGAAATCACTCCCCAGAGAGGATGGCCATGCTGCAATCCCTTCTCCATTCTCCTCCTGGGACTTTGGGCATACGCGCGCAAGCACGCGCACACACACACACACACGGTGCGATTTTCAGGCCCCTGGCTCTGGAACACCATAGCCCTGTGGGATCCAGCTGCCTTAACCTCTGTGCTACCCACTGGCTCAGGAGGCTGCTTTTAATCCCATTTCAATTGGGTTTGACAGAGAATGTAAATTATTTCCACACTTTGCTGTGTCTAAACTCCAAATGACCTGTTGTGTGCATAAAAATTGTCTCACTGTCACACAGGCCTATTTTCCAGAGCCCTGGGTCCTTTGGGTCTGTAAGGTGGACAAGTGGGGTCAGCACAGCTGTGCTCTGAGCCACAGTCAGCCCTAATGTATCCAAGGCTCCAGGCAGCAGCGGAAAGATGCTTGGAGGTCGGAGAGCCAGTTAGGAAGTTACGGAGGCTGTGGCATAAGAAGAAATGGGATCTGCTAGACAGAAGACATTATGTGGTCTTAATAGGGACCTATTTTTATCTCTGAGACATGATATCACTTGTGGTGAAGCCTTGGACTAATTATCAAAAGAGAGGGAAATATAGTTTCTAGTATTTGGAAACTGTCCACCAGCCCACAGTTCTCTGTGTATAATTCATGTGATCCTAAATATAAAACTATGTACTGAAAGCATCGCAAAGCATCAGAAAGTTTGAAACCTTTTTCTGTTTACTTGCAGAAGACTTGGAAGTTTCTTTTTAAAAAAAAAAATATTAAAAAAAAAATTTTGTGTGTGTGTGAGTTCACCAGAGGGGGTAGAGAGGAAGCACGCACCATAGGGAATGCTCACGCCACAATCCTCTCTCCCTTCTTCTACCCTGTCGGGATTTGGGGCATGTGTGCCCATGGACCTGGTGTTTCTTAAGCCACTGGGTTTGAGAATCAAACCACAGGGTCAGACAAGTGGGATCTGGCTGCCTCGACCACCAGGCCATGGAGCTGAACCCCAAGTTTGGATCTTGAGAACTGACATTTTATCTGTCATTTGTAAGTGCCAAGTGCTCAATTAGGAACTTGTGTACCTGCAGGAAGCGGGCAGATTAGAATCAAATTTCACTTCTAGTTACTGAGATACCCTGGTAGAGTACAAAGCGAGGGAGAGCTGGGTCAGCAACCAGTGGGGAAGGGAGGCAGGGCAGGAGCGGAATGGTGAGGAGCAGGTGATATTTCTAAGCTCATCTGGCCCTACGAGCCTTCGATTCCCCAACCTGATCGCTGCCTGACAAGCTGTCTAGCCACCATCCACAGAACTGCGACCAGAGCAACACCTAAAGGCGAACCTTCCAGGAGAGAGGATGGAAGCAGAGATCTGGAAGTACTTAGAAGCCATCATTGGCGGGAGGCTTGGCCTGAACAGAAACTGGTGAAGATGGAGATGCCTGCCCAGGAACCTGGAATCCAGCCCAGTCCTGGCTGGCTTATCCCAGGAAGACCTGGCTTTTTGTTCCCAGAGGACTGCTAGGAGAGGCAAGGGAATGAATGAGTTAATGAACATGGGCTTCATAAAGCGGTTTTTCCTGGAGGCAGAGGAATGGAATTGTGGACTGTCGAAGCCAGCCTTCAGAGCAGGAGTAACCCTGGGCGCAGGGACCAGACCTGTGTCTGAGTGCTGGGGACCCGGCCTGTCACGAGCACTAACTCAGACTCTGGTGGCTCTTTATTAGTAAAGTGAGCGAGGAAGGAGAGGAGATAGGACCACCCCCCGCCCCTCTGGAGGGACCCATTTAACCACAGGGGCCCAGAGGGCCTCTCCTTTGAAAACTGCTTATCACTGGGAAAGGGGTGAGTGGTGACGGGGGAGGCAGTGGTGGGTGGGAACACAGGGACACAGACAAGGAGGAAGTGAAAGTGCAGGCCTTGAGTCACTGAGGGTTTTCCGTGAGCTGCAGATGCAGGAGAGTGGAACACCTAAGAGAGGGTAGAAATGCATGTGAAGGAATCTGGGGACTGTCACCCAGATACGGCACCCTGGTACGCTATTGTTTAAGTCGAAAGCTCTGAAGATCGGCTGACTTTACTTTGATGTTTCCTTTATTTTTTTCCCCCTAAAACTGGACCCACCAATGAAAACTCAATTGTTTTCCATGTGGGGTCTGAAATCTCTTATCTCATGGCAGAAGAGGAGAAATGGAGCCACAGTGGATGATGTCTGTCTCACAGGTTATTCAGATCCTAGAGGAAAGCATTTCCCAGTTATTTTGGGGCCAGTCATTCCCTGCACTATTAATCTGTTGCCCCTAGAAAGAACTGCCTACATTCCTCCATTCCTCCCCCCCCCCAAAAAAAACATTTAGCAGCGCATGTAAGTTAGTCTGCACTTCCGGCCGTGTGGGTTGGGTACAGGAGCACCTATCCCCCATTGGGAACTTGCATAATCACACTCCTGTGAGTTCCCCACACACGCTAAGTAAATCCACGTGCATCTTCTCTTATTCGGCAGCCTCAGTGTCAGGGTGTGCTCCATCGCCCCACCCGTGTCTCCTGCCACTCATCCCAGACATGCTGTGGCACGTGTGCACACCCACCTGTGCACACCGGAGGGCCACTGCACAGGCTTATTCTGCCCAGGCTGCTCCTCACATGGGCTCCAGCGTCTCCCCTACCCCTTCACCCCACCTGAAGATAGGCACCCAGAGTGCCCTGCACAGCCCACTCAGCTCAGGGACCTTCACTCAGTTTCTTGCCCTGTCCATCCCCTCTTGCTCAGGTTGTTCCTGATACACGTTTCCTCTGGCAAGGGGGATAAGGTAAAAACCACGTGATTCTAGAAGCTTCTCTTTCTTTTCTTGATTGGCACTTTTCAATGCGGGGGCTCTACCCTCTTTCTTTGTGTGATTGATGTTGGTGCTGCTGGCTGTTTGAGGTGGTTGTGATGTTTTTGTTTCAAAATCTCTGTGTTTGTTTCTTTGGGCAACAGGGAAGGGACAGTCTGTAATCCCACTGGGCCACCTTAAACAGAGCTCCAGTACACTTAAAGCAGGTGTTGAAGGCTTGGCACTCAAAGTGAATCAGCTGGAAGAAAGCCATTATATCACTCTCAGCTCGGAGGACCAACTGATTTAGTACAAAGAAAGAAGAGTTATTTTCTTTATCTAACTCTTTTAAAGAATTATTTATAATTATTTATAATTATTTATAATTTTTGTTTGTTTGTTTTAATTTGACCAGAGAGACACAAAGAGAGAGAAAGGGAAAGTGAGAAAGCAAACAGCTAGGTCCAGGACTTGAACTATAGTCAGCCCTGTGGGAGTCCAGTACCTCAATCACCACACCACCTGCGACCCCTCATTATCTAAATTTTAATATTATTTCCTTTTTTAAAAAAAATTATTTTAACTTTATTTATTATTATCATTATTATTTTCCAGTTTGATCAGAGAGACACAGAGAGAGAGAGAGAGAGGAAGTGAGAAAGCAAGCCACTAGGTCTGAGACTTGAACCATGGTCGGCCATGTGGGAGTCCAGCACCTTTAACCGCCATGCCACTTGTCGGCCCCAATATTATTTCCTTTTTTAATGAGATGAAGATGGAAAACTTTGACAGAGTCTGGCCTCATCGTGGCCCTCTTCCCACCGAGTCTCCAACTACCCAGGGTCCTGGGCACACATAGCACACCCTCTGTGCTCATTTCTACCTAGGATTTGAACCTGGGCCTCCCACATGGCTCCAGCAACCCACAGCAGCACCTACCAGCTGTACCACTGTGGCTGGGCCTACTTCTCTTTTGGCTGGAGGTCTTCCTAGAAGAGGTGCAATTTCCATTGCCGAGAAGAAAGGGAATGGCTGAGAGGGGGAGCAAGGGCTGCTAATCTGGAAGTCAGACTCTGTCTGCAGTTTCCACTCCTCTGTGCACAGAGGAGAGTGGGGTGAACCCGGTGAGGTAATCCCTGTGACGGTTTGGAGAACCTTAGAGCACTTCACCAAAGCCAGGGCAGTTGCGATCACAGTCTGTGATGAAATAGGCTCTTTTTTATCACTAGAAGAATTCACAAAGAGGCAGGGTGAGCCCGTGCCAGGGGTGCTGGGCAGGAGCACCCACTCTGGTGGTGGGGGGAGGGGGTAGACCAGCTGGCCACTAAGGCCTGTGTTCCCGCTCTCTCACCCCTTTGAGCTTCATCACAGGGACCCTGATAAAAGCTCCCACTGTGGCCTGCACTTTCTGTTGTGCTCAGAGGAAGGAAGAAACAATGAGCAGAATGTGGCCAGAGGCAGGGCTGGTTTCTCCGCCATCATTAGCAGAGGCTCCTCCTGAACACCAGACCACCAGGCAGGACCTGCTGTGTGGTCTGTGTGCCCCGGGGCAAGATGAAAATGCAGAGCCCCTGGTTCAGAAAGTACTAGGAATTAGAGGGCTGGCTCCATGGCCTGGAGTTTAAGCCAGCCAGACTCCACATGGCCGATCCTGTGGTTTTAGGCAGCTTAGGAAACACGTCAGGCACATGTGTGTGCATGCCCAAAGTCCTGAAAGGAGAAATGGAGGAGAAGGGGTTGCAGTGTGACCATCGCCCTGGGATTGCTTTCTCTTCTCTGTCTCTCTCTGGCAAGCACACATGCTTTTTACAGAAAGTAAAAGAGAGAAAGAATTTGAAGACATCAAGAGGATGATAAGGGACCGGCAGTTGGCGTAATGGCTGTGTCGCTGGACTCCCACATAGTCGACCGCGGTTCATGTCCTGGACCCGGTGGCTTAAAAAACTCACGCCGGGCGCGTGTGCGTGCGTGCCCAGGATCCCGAGAGGAGAATGGAGAAGAAGGGATTGCGGCGTGACCATCCCCCCTGGGGGGTGATTTCTCGCTTTCTGTCTCTCTGTCTCTCTCTGTCTGTCTGGTGAGCGCACGCGCCCTATAGCAAAAACCTCTCCCCAAAAAAGAGAACGATAACAGAGCATTAAAACAAAGGCAGGGGAACCAGCAGTTGGCGTAATGGCTATGTCGCTGGACTCCCACATAGTCGACCGCGGTTCATGTCCTGGACCCGGTGGCTTAAAAAACTCACGCCGGGCGCGTGTGCGTGCGTGCCCAGGATCCCGAGAGGAGAATGGAGAAGAAGGGATTGCGGCGTGACCATCCCCCCTGGGGGGTGATTTCTCGCTTTCTGTCTCTATGTCTCTCTCTGTCTGTCTGGCGAGTGCACGCGCCCTACAGTGAAAATCTCTCAAAAAAAAAAAAAAACAAAGGCAGGTCATGCACTCATAAAGTCACCCCTGCCACCAGGACCACCAAGGGGGAATGGTGGAATGGGAAGGTGCTTGGCCCACACTGGTCCTATACCCCCTCTCCACCCTGCCTCCTGCACTGCACACCGGGCTCTGAGAGAGGAGGGGGTGAGAGTAGCGAACTGAGGCCGTGGAAGTTCAACCTGCCAAGGCCTTCCCTGACTGTGCTCCTGATGACAGGGGACTGGGCATTCACCGACTACCTTCATTAGACCATTAACACCCCAGGCCCCTGCGCTGCCCCTGCAGTGGGTGACGAAGGCTCCCAGCCAGGAAGCCTCAAGGCCAAAAGCAGAAAGACTCAAGGTGTGTTCTTGAGGCGGCTGGTGCCCGAGAGCATGCGAGTCCCCCGGAACAGGAGCCATCCCCACATGGCAGCTGAAACCATGGGCCAAGGCCAGAACAGTGTATATAGAGCACCTAAGACCATGGCCAAGTGCCAGCAGGTGTCCCTAGGGACCAGCCCCCAGGAAAATATGAGACGGAGGCTGCAAGAAGGTCTGTGGGCAAGATAGCGTTCACATGTTCTGCAAATGTCATTTTTTCCTCCCTCCCTTCCTTCTCTCACTGATGGCAGCGATCATTCTTTGAGCTCCCACCAACCCCACCCCTACCAAGCAATACCAGGGAACCCACACCAGAGGACAGGATGGCTGCTGTTTCCTCAGCGTGCTCCCTGAGTGGACTGCAAGGGGGCAAAAGAGGGGACACAAACTCTGTCCCTCTACAGCCTCAGACTGACACACTGCAGATGGCCTCAGGGATTAGCTGTGTGGTGCTGAAGGGCTTCAGGGAACGGCTTAATCCCTAGAGGCTTCTGGAGAAGGATGCAAAGCCCCGGAAGGGACTCGGAGCGATCTTGGCTGCTGACAGGAGAATGCTGCACTCCTCAGTCCTTGCGCAGACGGCTGGCTCGTCTGTCTGGGCTGTCTGGGCCAGCCTGGCCGCTGTGCTGGCCTGAGGCCATCCTGGCTGAGCAGGCCTGCTCCGAGCCCCTCCCAAGTCTTTCCTTCCCTGCGGAGGACCTCCTCCTCAGCCACATCTCCTCAAAGCCACATTCAAGGCCCTCTGGCCTCCCACATTGTTCTGAGATGCTGATTGACAAGTGGTCCAGCCCAGAACCCCTGCTCCTGCGACCAGAGGGGCAAGTGGGTGGTGGTTATTAATCTGCCAGGGGGAGATTCCAGGCCCAAGATTCAGGTCTCTCTAGGTACAATCCCAGCTCAGCTTCTTTCTGGCCAGGTGCATCACCTTTCCTCAGTTTCTGCACCTTGAAACAGCAGCCAGCCCTGCCGCGGGTTGTTGTGAGACCGACTGAAATGACACCTCTTGGGAACCAGCAGTTAGCGTAATGGCTATGTCGCTGGACTCCCACGTAGTCGACCGCGGTTTGCATCCCGGACCCGGTGGCTTAAAACTCACGCCAGGCGCGTGTGCGTGCGTGCCCACGATCCCGAGAGGAGAATGGAGGAGAAGGGATTGTGGCATGACCAGCCCCCCTGGGGGGTGATTTCTCGCTTTCTGTCTCTATGTCTCTCTCTGTCTGTCTGGCGAGTGCACACGCCCTATAGCGAAAATCTCTCCAAAAAAGAAAAAAAAGGAAATGACACCTCTGAAGGGAATTTTCAAGCCAGAAAGTTTTCCCCAACGTGACACATAATTGGCCTCATTCGCTGCCGCTGTGCCTCGTTCCGGTGCCCTTCATGGTGCGCACAGCGGCTTCAGGAAATGATTCAGGTGGCGCACTCCTGTCTACAGTCGAAACTAGACACTCAGGAACCAGCAGTTAGCGTAATGGCTATGTCGCTGGACTCCCACGTAGTCGACCGCGGTTCGTGTCCCGGACCTGGTGGCTTAAAACTCACGCCGGGCACGTGTGCGTGCGTGCCCAAGATCCCGAGAGGAGAATGGAGGAGAAGGGATTGCGGCGTGACCATTCCCCCCTGGGGGGTGATTTCGCGCTTTCTGTCTCTATGTCTCTCTCTGTCTGTCTGGCGAGCGCACGCGCCCTACAGTGAAAATCTCTACAAAAAAAAAAAAGAAACTAGACACTCAAACGGGCCCATCATGAGTTGTCTCCTGGAGCTTATGTTCAGGAGAAATAGAAAACGACTATATAAAATACACTGGCTCTTCCTTGTTCAGATTCCACATTCGCAAACTGGCCGACTTCTTAACGCTTAGTTGTACCTGAAGATTAACAGTCACAGCTCTTCTGGTGTCACTCGCAGATGCGCACCGCAGTGACGATCTCAAGTTGCCTGATGCACACGTTCTCAGATAAGCCGGAGCCTTCTTTTTGGACTCAATCCCTAAACAAGCATACTTTTCCCAGTCCATTTAGTGCCATGCTTTTGCTTTTTGGTTGATTTTTTTTCCCCCATGAAGTTTATGCGCTTACTAGAGAGAAAGAGAGAGACGGAGGGAAAGTGAGAAATCCCCTTCTGGGAAGGATAACCACGGTGCAATCCGCTTTCCTCCATTCTCCTCTCGGGATTTTAGGCATGCATACATACGCTCCTGGCATGTGTTCCAAGCTGCCCAGTCTAGGACTTGAACTGTATAATCAACCATGTGGGCACCTAGCACCTTAACCACCACACAACCTGCTGGCCCCACTTTTTGACCTTAACCACCACACAATCTGCTGGCCCCACTTTTTCTGATTTTTGATACCAGATCTGAGAAGTAAAAAACAAACAAACGATAAACCAAGTTTTCTTTGTTTAGTTTTAAATAAAATATTTATCAGATTTTTTTAAAAAGTACCTGTAGTCCTAGGTAATTTATACAATATGAATGCATGTCCCATCCCCTCCTGAATAATAATACCATCTGCACACTGTGATTCTGCTCCTGGTCATCGCCTTCATTGTTAGCTTTGGCAAGACACAGTCACAAGTAGAATATAAAGACTGAAGAGATCCTGGTGTCCTGGGAGATCTTTGTCTCGAGTCCTCTACCCAGAACAGACCTGACAATAACATCTCTGGACCTTCTTCGAGACTGCCCTGCACCAAGAAAACAGCACCATCTGTCAAAGATGACATCAGAGAAACTTTCCTGCAAAGCCCCTGAGTTCCTACCCCCAGATCCTCGCTTGTCACACTCTTGACCTGTGTTTAAAAGCCCCACTAGCCCCTCATCTGTGGAGACTATATTTTAAGTCTTAGGTGCTACGGTCCTCACAGCTGGTAGCTTCTGCAATAAAGCCTTCCTCTAAGCAAGCTCTCATGGCCTCAGAAATTCGTTTACTGTGAGATGAGGGCAGGCGTTTGCCTGTTAACAATTTCTCTGTTTTAAAATGGCCACTGGGGGGCTGGCAGGTGGTGAGGTGGTTAAGGGTGCCAGATTCCCACAGGGCTGACCACCGGCCATGGTTTGAGTCCTGGACCTGGCAGCTTGCTTTCTCACTTTCTCTCTCTTTCTCTCTGAAAAAAATTTAAATTAATTAATTAATTAATTAAAGTTCAATAAAAAATAATTAAAATGGCCACTAGAGGTACCACTGAAGTGCCACCTAGTGTTCCTGAGGGCAAGCAGACTGTGGAGCGCCTTACCGAGGAGACCCTGTGTTGGATGTGCTTCATTCAGGCATGTGTAGTGCTGGTGGGCGGGAGTTCGATGCTAATGAACCAATTAAATAAGGTGTCTTTGAACAAAAGCGCACATAAAAACGGCTGTGGATCATCTGTTCACGGGAATGTTGTGGCTGGGGACTTGCAGATACCGAGCTCCGCGTTTCCCCAGCAGTTCAGTATTCGCTAATTACATGTTCGGAAACCTGATGGAGCATAACCACTCCGAGTAATGAGGAAGGGCTGTCATTTCATTTATGGGAAGTGCCATGGAGGAGATCACACAGGCAGATCAATTAGAGTGTGGTTGCCAGCGGGGTGGCGAAGGGAGACCCCTCTCTGGAGAGGACACTGAGCCGGGACCTAGATGACGAGAAGCAAGCAGCCATACGAGGTCCTGGGAAGAGCATGCCGGGGGTGAGGGTAGCAGGGCCCCTGGCCCTGGGGTGGAAAAGCTGTGGACATAGTCGGGCAGTGGGGAGCTATGGGGCGAGGAAAGCATGACGGGACAAGGGGCTAGAGAGAAGGTCCCTGAAGACTTCACAAGACCTTCGCTTTGCACACTAGTGGATGGCATAATGGTTACATTGCTGGACTTTCACATAGTTGACTGCAGTTCGAGTCCTGAACCCGGTGGCTTAAAATTCACGCCAGGTGCATGTGCATGTGTGCCCAAAATCCCTTGAGGAGAATGGAGGAGAAGGGACTGCTGCGTGGCCATCCTCCCTGGGGGGTGATTTCTCACTTTCTGTCTCTTTGTCTTTCCAGCAAGCACACTTGCCCAATAGTAAAAATCTCTCCAAAAAAAGAAAAGAAAAGAAAGAAAGAGAGAGAGAACCTTGGCTTTGATTCTGAGCCCCATGGCAGCCACGGGAGGGCTTTAAGCTGAACAATAAACTGAGTTATGGGTTTTCACAGAAGGAAGGAGGCCTGGCTTCCTTGGGCGGGGAATGGATGAAAGAGACCAAGGTGGAAGCAGGGCTCACATGGAAGTGACCAAAGTATCCAAACGAGACTGATGAGGTCTCTACCAGGGTTTTGGTACTTGAGACAGGTGCAGGGTATATTTTGGAGAAAGAGTTAAACTCGATTTACTGGTGAGCTGAATGTGAAAGAGAGAGGAATTAAGAGGATGCCTAGGTTTGGGGCTGAAACAAGTGGGTGAGTTGTGGGAAGCGGGTGAGACAGGGTGATGAGGAAAGAAACGTTATGAACAGGTTGAGCTGCAGACATCAGGTGTCTAGGGGATGAAGCCCAGGAATGCGTTGGAGTTGGAGAGAGAAATTTGGAAGCCATAGATGGGACCAAATGAGGTTACAAAGGCCAGTGGATGGTTGGGAGGCCTTGAAAGATTCAGACAGAAGTAGACTGTGGCTGGCAGAGGCTGGATATGAGGACAGGGCCTACAGAATGGGAAAAGAGGCTGAGAGGTAGAGGAGTTTTAGTTGTGGCAGTAAAAAAAAAGGGGACCTGAGCAACTCAGAAGCTCAGAGGAGGCACCCCTGCAACCCTGCTCTGCCGATGCTGGTGAGAAGCCAGCTTCCTCGTGAGTAACAGGATCTACCACCAACCTGGGGCCATCAGCAGCCACTCCAGGGCCTTGTTCTGTCCCACCTGACATGATATTGGATAGCTGAGCTAAAAAATAGCTGGTTCACATTTCTAATCAGCTCTCTTCTCTCATGTAAACAACTTTTGCTCCTGGGACCCGCCATACAGGAAGGAGACCAAAGGCAGGGGCTGGCCTGCCGAGGACTTGAATTTGAGAACTTGAGGGTTTCATAACCTGTCAGCACTTTAGATAATGGGGGAGGAGTGGAAGGAGGAGGGACAAGCTGGCACCCCAAGGCTCTGGCCATAGCTGCCCAATAAATCGGGAATGGGCAAGTCTCTGAGCAGCCTTGTGAGGTGGGCAATGCACGGGCTCCAGAGCCCGACAGCTAGGATCAGATTGTAGTCACTCCTAATGCTGGGTCAGTTTCTTCACCTGCAGAGGAGCGCCAAGCACACGGTGTACTCGCAGAGCGCTGAGAACAAGGGCCAGCTTGGGAGCGAGCACTGGGAAGACAGCATCTAGAGCTGGCACCAAGCCCATCTAACCTTTGCCTCCGAACCAGAGGGAACTTCTGAGCTGCAGGTCACTCCTGCCCAGAGGAGAGGTGACTGCTGCAGTACAGTCATGGCAACCACCTGCGACAGATCTGAGCCTCTGAACAAGGCGAAACGCCTCTGGGTTTACCTGGGCTCTGTGTAACCAGCTATGCTTGGTATCACAACACCCTTTATGCCGTGACACTGTGTACTTCTGACACTTCATCTACCTTCTGTACTGGGCTCCTGGGGGCTCACCGTGAACTACCACCACCAACAGAAATGTGTTCTCTCGCAGCTCAGGAGGCCCAGTCCACAATCCTGGTAGCAGCAAGGATGGGTCCTTCTGCGGGCTGTGAAGGTGAGACCACCCCATGCCTCTCTCCTGGCCTCCGGTGAGAGGCCTGCAGCAATCCGTGGCTTTGTTTTTTCTTTTTCTTTTTTGGAGAGGTTTTTGCTATAGGGCGCGTGCGCTCGCCAGACAGACAGAGAGAGACAGAGAGACAGAAAGTGAGAAATCACCCCCCGGGGGAGTGGCCACGCCGCAATCCCTTCTCCTCCATTCTCCTCTCAGGATCTTGGGCACGTATGCACACGCACCCGGCGTGAGTTTTAAGCCACCGGATCCGGGATGCGAACCGCGGTCGACTACGTGGGAGTCTTCTGATGCATCTCCAGTCTCTGCCTGCATCTTCACTCAGACCCTGTGTCCTGAGTCTCTCTGTTGCCTTACTGTTCTCAGAAGGACACCAGCCATTGGTCTTAGGGCTCACCCTAAACCCAGACTATTTCATCTTAGGACCCTTAATCACATCTGAAAATAGTCTGTTTCTGGGACCAGCAGTTAGCGTAATGGCTATGTCGCTGGACTCGCACGTAGTCGACCACGGTTTGTGTCCTTGACCCGGTGGCTTAAAACTCATGCCAGGTGCATGTGCGTGCGTGCCCTAGATCTCAAGAGGAGAATGGAGGAGAAGGGATTGGGACATGGCCATCCCCCCCTCGGAGGGGTGATTTCTCGCTTTCTGTCTCTCTGTCTCTGTCTGGCAAGCGCACACGCCCTATAGCAAACCCCCCCCACCCCCCAAAAAAAAGCCTGTTTCTGAATCAGATCACATTCAGAGGCACTGAGAAAACATGAATTTTGGGGAACACTGTTAAAGTCACTGTCTCCTCACCGTGGCCCTCTGGAGAAGAAAGGCCAGCACTACAGTTCTCCTTTGAAGCCTGGGGAGTCACGCCTATTAGCTTATGTTACTAGTTGGCAGCTATAGAGCCCAGGTTTAAAGTCCTCTTCTGGCACTCTT
>NW_006202691.1:965656-968700 GCF_000334495.1 Tupaia belangeri chinensis | reverse complement strand
TTTGGAGAGGTTTTTGCTATAGGGTGAGTGCGCTCGCCAGACAGACAGAGAGAGACAGAGAGACAGAAAGTGAGAAATCACCCCCCGGGGGAGTGGCCACGCCGCAATCCCTTCTCCTCCATTCTCCTCTCAGGATCTTGGGCACGTATGCACACGCGCCCGGCGTGAGTTTTAAGCCACCGGATCCGGGATGCGAACCGCGGTCGACTACGTGGGAGTCTTCTGATGCATCTCCAGTCTCTGCCTGCATCTTCACTCAGACCCTGTGTCCTGAGTCTCTCTGTTGCCTTACTGTTCTCAGAAGGACACCAGCCATTGGTCTTAGGGCTCACCCTAAACCCAGACTATTTCATCTTAGGACCCTTAATCACATCTGAAAATAGTCTGTTTCTGGGACCAGCAGTTAGCGTAATGGCTATGTCGCTGGACTCGCACGTAGTCGACCACGGTTTGTGTCCTTGACCCGGTGGCTTAAAACTCATGCCAGGAGCATGTGCGTGCGTGCCCTAGATCTCAAGAGGAGAATGGAGGAGAAGGGATTGCGGCGTGACCATCCCCTCTGGGGGGTGATTTCTCACTTTCTGTCTCTCTGTCTCTGTCTGGCAAGCGCACACGCCCTATAGCAAACCCCCCCCACCCCCCAAAAAAAAGCCTGTTTCTGAATCAGATCACATTCAGAGGCACTGAGAAAACATGAATTTTGGGGAACACTGTTAAAGTCACTGTCTCCTCACCGTGGCCCTCTGGAGAAGAAAGGCCAGCACTACAGTCCTCCTTTGAAGCCTGGGGAGTCACGCCTATTAGCTTATGTTACTAGTTGGCAGCTATAGAGCCCAGGTTTAAAGTCACTCTTTCCTTGCCCACGTTTTACTTTCCTACTCAGTACCTCATGGGCACTTGTATGTACAAGGAAGACAGATATGGACCCAAGGAAGAGCTTTTGTCTTATCTGAGCAGCTCTCCCCTCTCTTCTGGCAAATTGGCTGTGATCTTCTCTAACATGTGGTTCTATGGAGGAAACCATGAGCCATCTGACAATGGGGCTCAACTGGGGCAAAACAGCTGATGCCCCTAGACTGCCCTACTGGTCCAGAGGTGTCTATGTGACTTGAGCTAAGGGAAACAAAGCCTCTTCTTAGCAATGTAGACCTCGGGGCCTGACAGTGTGAGTCTTAGTCTCATCCCAGGGGCAGAGCTGGGAGATCAAGTCTGGAGCTGCAGGGGCCATGAGCAACGACACCCTGACAGAGAAGAGCAGACACGGGGTATGCACAGAGAGACCTGGTGGCCCTGGAGGTCTTGGCTGCAGCTGCCCCCATGTTCCTTCCCATGGCTTGGTTACTTGAGTCAATATCTTTCCCCTGTGGCCTGAATAGGCTCATGCTTGTTTTCTGCCACAGGTCACCACAGCAGTCTGATTTATTATCTTGGTACGAAAACAAACATCAGTTCCTTTTGATAATAGGGGTCAGCAAACAAAGTTAGAGGTCATGTTTGGTTTTCAGTGTCATGTTTGGGAGTAAAATATATTCTTTAGTAAATCAGTAAATCAGGGTTAACATAGAAGTACTGACAGAGCTCTTTTTAAAAAAAATATTTTGTTTTATTATTATTATTTTCATTCACCACAGAGAAAGAAAGGGAAAGTGAGAAAGCAAGCTGCTTGGTCCAGTACTCGAACCACAATTGGTCATGTGGGAGTCCAGCACCTTAGTCACCACGTCACCTGCTGGCCTGATGGAGCTCTTTTTAACTCAATATAAAGGTGATGATTGAAATAAATCACCCTGGGGATGGCCACACCAAAATCCCTTCTCTTCCATTTTCCTAGCGCCTTACCACCAATCCATCTGCTGGCCCCAGATAACTTTATTTTTTAAAATAACTATACCGTGTGGTCAGCAGACTTCTACAATGGCCCTCAGTGACCCTTATCACTGGTGCTCACGCCCTTGTGTAATCTCCCTTTGGTGTGAGCTGAACCTGGTACCTTGCTTCTGACAAATAGAATACAGCAAAGGTAATAGAATGGCGCATGTGTAATTAGGTTGCAAAGGATTGTGACAGAGTCTCTTGCTGGCTCTGATGAAGTAAGCTGAGTGTTGGAGAGGCCCAGGTGGCAAGGGACTGAGGGTGTCCTCTGGCCAACAGCCAGCTAGGAACTAGGGCCTTTGATCCAGCAGCCTAGAGGGAACTGAATCCCACCATCAACCACGGAAGGGAGTTTGGATATGGTCAGTGGAACTCCAGTGGGCAGCCGAGAGTCCCTGAGGCAGAGGACCAGCTAAGACATGCCCAGATTTCTGACACACAGAAACTGTGAGATAATATGAGGGGTCTTCAAAGGGTTCATGGAAAAGGAATATTATTTAAAAAAAAAAACTGTGCATGGATTTATTAATTTTTTGCACCAAAATAAACTCATACATTAATTCTATTTTTCCATGAACTTTTTGAAGCCCCCATCATACGTGTATATGGTTTTAAGCCACTAAATGTTGGAATAATTTGTTACCAAGCAATAGATAGCTAATACAACCCCAGTAGTAACAGTCTCATTACAGGACCGAAGGGTGGTGCAGCAGTCAGACACGCTGGTTTGCGAGGCTAGTTTGCCCACATACGAAGGCTCAAGTTTGTATCCAGAGACCTCCCTGTGTGGGCCAGGCACGGGCTTGCCCACGATCTAGGCCTGGCTGAATTGTGGCATCAACATCCTGCTGGGGTACTGTCTCTTGCTCACAGAAGAAATAAATACACTTAAAAATAAAGTTCCCATTCTATCAAAAGCAATTGTATTAAAATCAACAGAATGAAAGAATAGAAGTGAAGCCAAGGAATTTCTATGGGCTTCCCTGAGGGGCCTCCCATACTGATGTTGGCGTTCACTGGGATTTTGTCCTTGGAGGAGATGACCACATAACATCCCTTCTCTCCTTCTCTGCAATCCAGCTCCCATGAAACAGTTCCCAAGGACAGACTCTGAGCACACTCTTTTTTTTTTTTTTTTTTTGAGGTTTTTTTTATAGAGCGGGTGTGGGCCC
>NW_006202691.1:940990-965603 GCF_000334495.1 Tupaia belangeri chinensis | reverse complement strand
GGGGGGGGGATGGCCATGCCGTAATCCCTTCTCCATTCTCCTCTCGGGATCTTGGGCACGCATGCACGCATGCCAGGTGTGAGTTTAAGCCACCAGGTCTGGGACTCGAACTGCAGTAGACTATATGAGAGTCCAGTGACATAGCCATTACACCAACTGCAGGTCCCCTGAGCACACTCTTTATGTGATCAGATGTGAGTAATGATACTAATTGTAAGGTCCTGGAGTATGGAAAGTATTTGCTTTGAAAAAAGAAATACAGGGACCAGTAGTTGGTGTAATGGCTATGTCGCTGGACTCCCATGTAGTCTACCGCGGTTTGAGTTCCAGATCCAGACCCGGTGGCTTAAACTCATGCCCGGTACATGCATGCCCAAAATTCTGAGAGGAGAACGGAGGAGAAGGGATTGGGGCATGGCCATCCTCCCTGGAGGGTGATTTCTCACCTTCTGTCTCTGTCTCTTTCTGTCTTTCTGGTGAGCGCACCTGCCCTATAGCAAAAACCTCTCCAAAAAAAAAAAGAAGAAGAAATACATTCAAAGTTATCTTTATCATTTTTTTTTCATAGGATTACCCTCCGGAAAGGGCAGGATGGACACATTAGTGCTGGGCCTACAAATGTCATCAGGCCCATGTGCTGCAGAGGGATGATTCTGAGAAGGTCTTTTCTTTTTGTTGTTTTTGTTTTGCTATGGAGCATGCTATAATGCTCACCATGGGGGCGGGGGGAGTGAGAAATCATTCCCCCACCAAGGGGGATGGCCATGTTGCAATCTCTTCTCCTCCATTCTCCTTTTAGGATTTTGGGCACACATGCACACATGCCTGGTGTGATTTTTAATCTGCTGGGTCCAGGACTTGAACCACGTAGTTGGCCATGTGGGATCTAGTGCCTTAACCTCTTTTTATGGCACAGAATTCAGTTCAGAGGGTTCAACCTAGGAGAGTTTCCTTCGGAAAATACTCGGAACTTGTACCAATACCTGTAACACGGGCCACAGCAAGAATAGTGTCTGTGTGTATAGTTTGAGGAGTGTTTCTATACATCTACATCAGGAATGCAGACCTTCTAGGGATAAAATTCCACCAAGGGCTACTATAATACGAAAAATAAAAACTCAGATTCACAGCTCAGAAAAATTACACGATCATTCACGTTTTAAAATTTAAAAAGTGACATAAGGGTAACATAAAGCAATTCATGTAAACACACACGCTCAAGATCCAGATTTTGAGGAAGTTCAGCTTGAGGAAGGCAGCCATTTGGTAAATAAGAAAGGCCTCTGACAAGAACAATCCGACCAAATGCTGAGTCATAGAGAGGCCTGTGTGAGGAACTATCAGATGAGAAACCAGGAAAGGGGATTTGAAGGAATCAGGACAATCACTCGGGAGAAGGCGAATGACTGATTGATCGTAATTGATTGCCGTGAGGAATGATTTGCACGTGCTTGTGTCTTGTATCCATAAATACTGAAAACACGATGAGCTTTTCAAGACAGTTTGATGGCACTTGCTGACAGTCTTTCTCTCTAACCAGTTCTGGAAATAAACTCCCTTCTTCTCCAGCATCTGCCTCTCATTTCATTGCCTACAAGAAGCAGCAGCCAGACTTAGTTGGCCTGAGACAATTTCCGTTCCATATTATGCATAGCTAAGCAAGACAGAGAGTTAGAGAGAGAGGAGATAGAAGGAGAGAGAGAACAAACGTGAACGCGGGGAGCTGATGAGGAAAACACCTTTACTGCAGAGTGGTTCACAAAAGCCCCAGGACATTTTTAGTAAGCTATGAGTGTGCCTTTGCTTCTCTTAGTCGGGGGGTGAGGGGGGTCGTTTATTCATTTACCCAGTATCCACAGGGTTTTGGGCCCCATCCCTGCTGCTGGGGTAAGAAACGAAATGTCAGCTTCTGCTCCTGAGGCCTCTGTCGAGTATGCATACACAGTATCTGGTACAGAGCCAGACAGCGAACAGGCTCAGTGCAGGGGGGTGACGCCCCATGATGGGGACGTGTACTGTGGGAGCAGAGGAATCAGGTCCAACCCAGTCTGGGTGAGGCACAAACAACCTTCTGGAAGAGCAGATGCTTGGCTACATTAAGGGGGCCCACACAGCTGTGCTGCCAAGAACAGACACAGACCTGAACCAAGGCAGTGCACCTGGTAGAAAGGGATGACTAACTGGGAGGGCTCCTGAAGAGCCTTAACTGGGGAAGATGACTCCAAGATGCCCCCAATTTCCAGTTCAAGGAACTGGGGGATGAGCTGTCACTAACTGAACTAAGGAAGAAAACAAGTCTCTAAGCAAAAATTTTTTCCCAGTCAGAGTGACTTTTTTTTTTTTTTTTTTTTTTTAATTCATGATGAGACCAGAAGAAGGCATGATGATCAAGGTGCTGGACTCCCACATGGCCATCCGCATTTTGAGTACTGAACCCAGTGGTTTGAAACTCAATCCAGGCAAGAGTGTGTATGTGCCCAAAATCCCAGGAGAAAGGATTATGGCTTGGCCACCCCCCGCAGGGGGTGATTTCTCTCCCTCTCATTTCTCTCCCACTCTCTCTAGAGAGCACACATGCCCTATGGCAAAACTTTAAAAAAAAAAAAAAAGTTCATGGAAAATATATATTATGAAAAAACAATGCATGCATTAAAAATTTTTTTGCACTAGAATAAATTCATACTTTAATTCCATTTTCCATGAACTTTTAGAAGATCCCTTGTAAAGCTCCCTGGTTTACTCAGTCTAGATGGAATTGGACATCTATTACTTAAAATTGAAAGAGTCCCGTGTTCAAAATTCTAATTTCTTCTTTTTTCACCGAGAGACATACACACAGAGACAGCCAACCCCAACAGGGCCCTCACATTGCCTTCCACCCCAGGCTCATGCACACGCATGCCTGGCATGCACAGGTAAGTCTGGAGACGTGAACTCAGACCTTCCCACATGGGTCCGGTTGCTTAATGCTACAACACTGCCTGCTCCCCGTTCACCCCTCACTCTCTTACTTCCTACATGTATTACAAAGCTTGGGTCCAGCCCAGAAAGCCTTCCCTGACCAGTTGCTCCTGCTCTCGCAGGCAGTGCTCTTCCCTAGGTTCCCATCACAACTGGACCAGCCTCAGGATATCACTTCCCAGTCCAACAGGTCATGGTTGGTTCACAACCTGTCACCATCAAGTTTTAAACTCCCTGACCCTAATACAGTCTGCCTGACAGAGATGGTGTACCCAATTGTCTTTGAGGAATAACAAGTTCAGAGTTCACCTGTGGAATACTCAGGTGTCCAGGAGGTATTGGGGGGATCAATAAATCACTGGGGGGGGACCAGCAGTTAGCGTAATGGCTATGTCGCTGGACTCCCACGTAGTCGACTGCGGTTCACGTCCCAGACCCGGTGGCTTAAAACCCATGCCGGGTGCAAGTGCGTGCGTGCCCAAGATCCCGAGAGGAGAATGGAGGAAAGGGATTGCGGTGTGACCATCCCCCCTGGGGGGTGATTTCTCGCTTTCTGTCTCTCTCTGTCTGTCTGGCGAGCGCACACGCCCTATAGTGAAAAACCTCTCAATAAATAAATAAATAAATAAATAAATCACTGGGGGCTGGGGGTGGGCTCTGCTTTAGGGGAGCAGATGGAGAAGGCTAGTGGGTAGTAAGGAAGAGGATGGTGCCCCCCTCAGCTGCTTTCCCGTGGCTCATCCAAGAAGGGAAGGACAAAGGTGCAGTGGTGATGAGGGGGACATAAGGGGTTGATTTTAACATTCTGGGACCAGCAGATGGCGTAATGGCTATGTTGCTGGACTCCCATGTAACCAACTGCAGTTCAAGTCCCAGACCCCGTGGCTTAAACTCATGCCAGGTGTGTGTGTGTGCGTGCCCAAGATTCTGAGAGGAGAAAGGATTGCAGTGTGGCCATCCCTCCTGGGGGGCGATTTCTTGCCTTCTATCTCTCTGTGTCTCTGTCTTTCTGGCGAGCGCACTTACCCTATAGCAAAAACCTCTCTACAAAAAAATTAAATAATAATAAAAAAGAACATTCCAAAGACCTGACTGTATTTACATTCAGAAGGAATAGAGCCATGAAGGGAGAGGGGGAAAGGGCAAGGACACAGGACATGGGGAAGAGGTGGAAAGAAAAGGAATAAGACAACCCAACAGTCACACCAGTTAGGACAATGCCCTACGTGGGTGAGGAACAGGAACCCTCCACAGAGTGGCCTCATTGGGCACCCCCACACGCTAGCGAGGCTGCGCCAAACAGAGCGTCCTGTTTCCCCAAGGCTCCCAAAGCATTCAGCTCCCTTCCTCTCAATTTCCTCCTCCTCCTCCCTGCAGCCACACTTAAGCTGCCTTTCTGGGTCATTAACCTCCAGCCCCGTCCAGATCTCCTGCGGCGCTGGCCAGAGTTCAGGGTAATCTGTGGTATTGGTCCCCTGGTGGTTGTGCCCAGGCCTGGGAGATTAGGTTACCCCAGGATAATGCGCACTGACTCTGCCCAGTGCCATGCGAGCCTGTAAAGCTAGGAGCACGGATGTGAATTATTGAGGAAATCTCAGGTTCGCGACAATTCCCTGGCAATTCAGATACGCCAGAAACCTGAGAGGATGCAGCCCGGCCCTCGGGGTGCAGTGGCTGGGATTGAGCAGGAAGTCACTTCCCAAGCCCACACGCCTCCTGCCAAAGTCTGGGGACTCACTAAGGCCCCATGCTGAAGGCCCTCCGCAGCCAGGATCTCCCAGAGGATCTGCAGGGCAGAGCAGCAGCCCACCATAAGAGCCCAGCTCGGAAGCCACACTCATCTGGGCCTCGATGCATGTGAAGACTAGAAGGAAGCCATCCTGTTTTGCCTCAGAGGAGCCCAGGGGAGGTATGGTCTCCCCCAAAGATATGCTTAGCCTACTTGTGAGGGGCATGATCCTTGCCCCTTGAAGGACAGAGAGAGGAGACACACATGGTTGTAATGAAGAGCAGCTAGAATAAGTTACAGGGATGGTATGAGCACTGAGCAGGTGGCTAGAACTGCCCAGACCACTAGAGGTGCGAGTCCAGAGGAGCAGATTTGCATGAAGGTTGGCACTTCCAGGGGGCCTCCTTGTCACCCAGTGCAGAGCAAAGGTGTGACCTACCAGCCGCTGCTGAGCATCCCCGGAGAGCTGCAACTCCCAACACAGGCAATGGCTGCAAGGCTCCTGCTCGCCTCTACTTCACGTTACAGGCTGCTGTCTGGAGAAAAGAAAGGGAGGGTGGGGAGCAGGTCAGTTACTCAGCTTTCCAGCCTTCTTTGATTTTGGTTCTCAAGAGACATCTCAGGGGTTTGCTCAGGGTTTTTACTTACCTGCCTTCTGACGCCTATTATACTCAGCTGTGTATCTTGGGCTGCAAAGATCACTGTGTGTGTGTGTGTGTGTGTGTGTGTGTTCATGTGCATCTCACATGTGCAGGGCAAGCTACATGTGCATAGCTCCACGTGGGTGTGGCCACATAGCAAAATGTCTGTGTTTGCTTAAGTTGTCCCTGTGCATACAAGTGTGTGTAGTTGTGTGCACCCTGAATCCTCTTTTGCAAACACACGGAGCATTTCTTGACCAGGTTGTAATGTCTGGCAACACGAGGACATCATTATGGTGGGCTGGACATTGAGCTGAGTCTTGCCATTTTCCTGGCTCTGCCCAGGGCTGACACAAGTACCCTAATGTCCCAAACTCCCTCCTCTCTTGTCAAGCTGCTGAGTCACTGAAGAACTCTCATGAGCTACATCTCATGAATTATATCCAAGACTTTTCCAGAGGGTGAGAATGCCTGCTCTTTTGGGCTTCCACTGCCTGACAGTATAGGGAATAAAACCAAATTTGGTTTTTGCTGTACAAGGAGACTTCAAAAAAGTCATGGGAAATGGAACTAAAGTATGGATTAATTTTGGTGCAAAAAAACCTTGAAATGCATGCGTAGTTTCTTTTTTAATAGAAATTTTTGCTATAGGGAGCGTGTGCTCGCTGGAGAGAGAAAGTGAAAAATCAGCTCCCAGTGGCAATGGCCATGCTGCCATTCCTTCCCCCACCTCCTCCATTCTCCTCTCAAGATTTTGGGCATGCACGCACATGCACCCAACGTGAGTCTCAAGTGGCCAGGCCTGGTACTCAAACTATAGTCAGCCATGTGGGAGTCCGGTGCCTTAACCACTACACCACCAGCTGGCTCCTCCATACATAGTTTTTTATATACACTTTCCATTAACTTTTTGAAGACAACACAGAAAACTTTTGTAACAAAACATGGGCGGCGGGGGGGGGTGTCAGTCCTGTAGCAGACACCAGCTGGAGTCCTCCAATGCAATTCAGTTCTGACACTAAGCACCTGGAGGTACCATCAGATCCCTCAGGTTGAGGGTTCAGTCTTTAAGACCACTTCTACCCCACTTCAGATACCAGTTTCAAACCCCAGGTTGTTTTGCCTATGCTTCTGACCAACCAACTATAAATAAGAATTCCCAAGACCCAAATTAGGTTCAATTAATATGTTAGAAGAGCTCCCAGAACTCAGAAACACTTGTTTATGTCTACCAGTTGGTTATAAGGCCATTGCATAGGGGTCACATGGGGAAATGCACAGGGCAAGGCGTTGGGAAGGGGCAAGGCCTTCCATACCGTTGCTGAATGCAGCTCCCTCCAGGAGCCTCCATGTGTTCACCTGCCCCAAAGCTCTCCAAGGCCTATCCTTTTGGATTTTTATGGAGACTTCATTGCCTAAGCATGAAATGCTAATAGACTGAGTAGGAAACCCAGGAGAGCCTGTCTGTTCAGATCTTGACCTCTCTGCGCACCAGTCCTTCCTCCCTGCTATGGGGCAGGACCCTCTGGAATGAGAGTCTTGTGATTTATTACTGGAAAGAAATTTGAGTTTCTAAGGCCTGCCTTGTGGAGCAAAAGGAGCAGGTGAAAGGAGGGCAGAAGTTCAGACTGTCTTTATTTTCTCTCTCTGAGGTTGTTCTGAAGCTGCATCAGGAACTGAGGACCCAATGCCAAATATTTATAAGCCAGCGACCAAATATTTATAAGCCACTGAAGTCTCCATAAAACTCCAAAAGAATAGGCTTTGGAGAGCTTGGCAGGAACCATAGACAAAACCAAACACAATTAATATCACACAATGATTCTCAGTTGATTTGTTTACTCACTCCTCAAACACTGAGTTTCTGCCAGGCCAGGCACTGCATTAAAGAACAGGAGAGAAAGCCAGCAGGAGGTGTGGAGGTGAAGTCTGCGGGATTCCACATGGCCAACTCTGTGATTCGAGTCCCGGATCCGGCAGCCTGAAAATCATTCCAGGCACGTGTACATGTGCGTCCAAAACCCTGAGAGAAGAATGGAAGACAGGATAGTAGTGTGGTCATCCCCCCTGAGGATTGATCTGTCACTTTTTCTCTCTCTCTCCCTGAGGATTGATCTGTCACTTTTTCTCTCGCTCTCTGGCGACCGCAGGTGCCCTATAGCAAAAACAGAAACAAAAAAATGAGGATACAGAAATTACTATCGCTTGTCTTTATAAAATGCATACCTAGTCAGAGAAAGTCCTAGACAGTACTAATCATGTCCAAAGACAGACTCTGATAAACTGTGGAAGCACAGGAAAAAAACGCTAGTCCCCAAGCAACCTGGGAAGACCATGAAGGTTGGAAAGAAGTTTGACAAGTGAGTGGGTGGAATAGCATTGCAAGCAAAGCGACGGTGTGCTGAGAAACCTAGAAAGGAGAAAGCCCATGGAGTTGCTACTTGTTGACCCTTCATTACGACTTCAGGCATGTGCTCGTCCAGTGGAATGCAACATGAAGGGCGCCCCTGACACCGCCATGCAATGGTCCTGCCCTTCATCCGTGTTCTTATCAGTCTGCGTATACAGCTTACTCATGTTACATTAGACCAGTTTCAACAGGAGGAAATGAATCGGAGAGGGGTTCCAAGAACATGGTAAGGTATAGAAGCAACCTAACATGCCATGGGAGAGGCTGAGGAGCGCTCCATGAAAAAATCAGCTTGATTCCTTAGGATGCTCAAGATCAGAATGGCTTACTGAGAATGGTTTCAAATTCTTTCATTTAATCACCTACCAAAAAGACATTCATCTGATGCAATCTGGAGCTTTCTGAGGAAAAAAAAAAAAGAATCTCTTATTTATTCATGATGAGTTGGTTTTGTGTTTTCTCAAGTATGTTCCTAAGAACAATAAATAGTCCAGACAGATTCTTAGATCAAATAAGAGTTACCGGGAACCAGCAGTTAGTGTAATGGCTGTGTCGCTGGGCTCCCACGTAGTCGACCGCGGTTTGCGTCCCGGACCCGGTGGCTTGGAACTCACGCCAGGCGCGTGTGCGTGCGTGCCCAAGATCCTGAGAGGAGAATGGAGGAGAAGGGATTGCGGCGTGACCATCCCCCCTGGGGGGTGATTTCTCGCTTTCTGTCTCTATGTCTCTGTCTGTCTGGCGAGCGCACACGCCCTACAGTGAAAATCTCTCCAAAAAAAAAAAAAGAGTTACCTGGATCAATACATTTAGGAAACATAAACAAGACAAAACAGGTTTCACTGCTAGGATACTTATCAGTCTTTCAAATCTTTTTTAAAATTATTTTTTAGTTTTGCTAGAGGGCACGTGTGCTTATTGGAGAGAGGCAGGGAGCGGGAAAGTTAAAAAGCACCCCTAAGTGCAGCAGTCATGCTGCGATCCCTTCTCCATTTTTCCTTTTGGGATTTTGAGCATGCATGCATTCATGTTTTGTTTTTTATTTTTGTTTATTTATTTTTTATTTTATTTTGCTGTAGGGCACGTGCACGTGCCAGACAGACAGAGAGAGACAGGGAGATAGAAAGCGAGAAATTACCCCCCAGGGGGCATGGCCATGCTGCAATCGGGACTCGAACCGCGGTCAACTATGTGGGAGTCCAGTGACATAGCCATTACGCTAACTGCTGGTCCCGTGTTTTTGTTTTTGTTTTGAGAGGTTTTTGCTATAGGGCGCGTGCGCTCGCCAGAAAGAGAGATAGAAGGCGAGAAATCACGCCTCCCCCCCAGGGTGGCATGGCCACACTGCAATCCTTTCTCCTCCATTCTCCTCTCGGGATCTTGGGCACGCACGCACAAGCACTGGTGTGAGTTTAAGCCACCACGTCGACTATATGGGAGTCCAGTGGCATAGCCATTATGCCAACTGCTCATCCCAAGCCTGGTGTGTTTTTACATTATGCCCAGGCCATGAGCCATGCAGTTGGTCATGTGAGATCCAGCCACTTTAACTAACATGTCACCAGCTGACCCTAAAATCTTAATATGCTCTGTGAATTTTCGTTACTAGGCTATGGCCAGAAAGATATCCCAAAGATATTCGAATCATAAACCCCATATGCTTCCACAGACTTGGTAAGGCTGATTAAAACCTTTGAGGAGAACCTAAGATTGGGAAGAAGAGTTCTGAAGAGTCACTGTGATGATGGAAAACAAAAGAAAAAGGATTCATAAATTCCTGGGCCAATGACATGGCAAGGAGAGGGATCATCTGTCCCCATCTAGGAAGTTTTCCTGGAGGATTATGGCCTCAAGAACCAACTGATGGGGGAGCCAGCAGTGAGCGTAATGGCTGTGTCACTGGACTCCCATGTAGTCGACCGCAGTTCGCAACCCGGACCCGGTGACTTAAAACTCAAGCTGGGCGCGTGTGCGTGTGTGCCCAAGATCCCGAGAAGAGAACAGAGGAGAAGGGATTGCAGCATGGCCATCCCCCCCCGGGGGGGGTGATTTCTCACTTTCTGTCTCTCTGTTTTTCTGGCGAGCGCACGCACCCTATGGCAAAAACCTCTCAAAAAAAAAAAAAAAAAAAAAGAACCAAGGAATGGGAGAAAGCAGTCTGGAGGGACTGCAGCTTAATGTGTGTCATGTGAAAGCAAACATGAACTTGGGGGAGGAGAGCCACTCAGTAAAATGTCACGGATACGTATCTGTTGGAACTGGCTTGTATCACATGTTTTGAGGGCCGGATAAGGAGGAAAGAAAGAGCTTGAAATTTTGACTCTCCCAAATAGTGGCCAGCCTTATAAAGGAAGTAGAGCCCCTGACGTTCCCACACCCCTCCAGTGGTCTAAGAGCCCCCGTCGTTGCTCCCGCACCCCTCCAGTGGTCTAGGAGCTCCTGCCATTGCTCCACACCCCTCCAGTGGCCTAGGAGCCCTGGAAGCTCCTAGGGGTATGGGAACAATGGTTTCCACAGTGCTGAGCCTTAGACAACAAAGAGTAGTGATATTTGTGAGGTAGAAAATGGACACGGAAAGCCCTGCGATGTCTCCTGTACTGCCTTAAGAGAGTTTCTAAGTTGCACTGCAGAGAAAAAAGAGGCGAAGTCTAGAAGATTCTGTGAATAAGGACGAGGAATTGGAGGGCTGGGGAGACTGAGGCAGCTGCAACATGCAGTGCGGAATACCAAGAGCAGAGAGTAGCACAGAGAACCCTGCAGTTCTGCAGAGGGCTCGCTTCAAGTGTTGAGCAGAGCAGCATATGTGTGTGGAGCGGAGGAAGAACTATTCAAAAGGATAAGCGAGGAGTACCCCAAACTTACGCAGGGCTGAACTATTTTCTAGTCCCACCTGTCAGACTGGAAAAATTCAAAATTTATAGGACATTGGTCAGAATACTCACAAGGGGCCTGCAGATGTCGTGGTGGTTGAGGCGCTGGACTCCCACATTGGAGACCGCAATTCAAGTCCTGGAGCTGGTAGCTTGCTTTCTCATTTTCCCTCTCTCTGTATTCTCTCTCTGGTGGGCATGGTAATAATAATAATAATAATAATAATAATAATAATAATAATAATAATGAATAAGATTAAATAAATACTTCTTTTTTAAAAAAAATATTCACAAGGCGCTTGCTTCAGTAGTGGAACATTTTAGCCCTAGACAAAACGCTACTTTCATCTCCCTAACAAATTTTAAAGACTTGAAATATAAAACTACTTCAAGTTGTTTAACTACATCCCAGAACAAAAGTCAAGAGTATTTATAGGAATACAAATATATCCAGCATCCAAACAAGATAACAAGCAAATCCATAATGCTGAGCAGGCGTGTAATGATATTGGAAAATACAACCCATAATGAGAACAGTTAACACTTGAACTTGATCCAGAAGCTACAACTAGGATGACCACCTGTCCAGGTTTGTCCACTCTATTAGAATTTGAGGCATGCACACATGCCAGGTGTGATTTTCAAACCAGTGGGGCTAGGATTCAAATCATGGTCCGCTATATAGGATCTGGCTCCGCTATACACAGGGCTTAACCCCTGCATTAAAGGACCAGCCTAACCCAATCATTTAAATTGGCCAAAGATTTAAATTAACTCTCCGTCAGAGAGATATAGAGGGCAAATAAGCAGAGGAAAAGATGCTCAAAGTTATTAGTTAGGTAAATACAAATCAAATACAATAACATGGGGACCAAGCATAATGTCTATGTCGCTGGACTCCCACATAGGCAACTGTGATTTGAGTCCCAGATCTAGTGGTTTAAACTCACTCTGAGCGCATGTGTGTGCATGCCCAAGATCCCAAGAGGAGAATGGAGGAGAAGGGATTGGATTGTGGCATGGCCATCCCTCCTGGGAGGTGATTTCTCCCTGTCTCTGTCCTTCTGGCAAGCACACGTGCCCTATAGCAAAAACCTCTCCAAAAAAACTGCACAATAACATATAGCAGCTCCTCACTTAACAACCTACCTGTTTAATGACCTCTCGACTTACAACCAGTTTTCCAGTACAGGAATCCCCTTTCTCAGTCGGTGTGAATCTCAGAATCCCTGTTCCCAGTCTTTGTCTCCTTCCCACAGTTGGTTAGTATTCACTGCACGAAGCATTCCCAATCACACAAGACTATGTCATTCACTTATAAATTGGTACGTTATTACCCATAGTCTTATTCAGAATGAATAAAAATGACTTCTCCTGATTTACATTATTGTGTTGTGGTGTTTCTTGTTGCTTTCTGGAGCTCAACTAATGTATGCTTTTTGTTTGGATAGAATTACATTAATCTAGTGTGGTTTCCTGTGATATCTATCAAAAAGTACACAACCTATGGACTAGCAGACAGCATAACAGTTACATCATGGGGCTCCCACATGACCGATCGCTGTTTGAGTCCTAGGCCCAGTGACTTGAAATTCACACTGGGCACATGTGCATGCATACCCAAAATCCTGAGAGGAGAGTGGGAGAGAAGGGACTGTGGTATGGCCATCTCCCCTGGGAGGCAATTTCATGCTTTCTTTCTCTCTGTCTCTCCAGAGAGCACACACGCCCTATAGCAAAACTCTCTCTTAAAGACAAAAAAAAAAGTGCATATTTATGGCACCAAGATATTATCATAAGACATCCAACTTTGAGCTCCTCACTTATTAACCAATCTGCTTAACGACTTAGTTGGAAGACTGGAACTAGGTAGTTAAGTGAGGAGTGCCTGTACTACTCCATACCTACTAGAATGTCTAAAATTTAAAACTTCAGTACCAAATGCTGGGAAGGGTATAAAGCAACTGGGATTCTCACACTGCTAATGGGAACATAAAACAGTACAACCACTATGGAAAACAGTGAGGTAGTTTTTGAAATAAACATGCACCTATCATGTGACCCAGCGATCCCACTCCTACGTATGTACCCAAAAGAAATGAAAGTGTATGTCCATACAAAGACGCCTACACAGATGTTCATAGCTGCTTTATCTAAAATAGACCCAAACTGGAAACAACCCACCTGTCCTTTAACAATTAAATGGATAGGGACCAGCAGTTAGCATAATGGCTATGTCACTGGACTCCCATGTAGTCGACCACGGTTCGAGTCCCGGATCCGGTGGCTTAAACTCACGCCAGGCGCATGTGTGTGTATGCCCAAGATCCTGAGAGGAGAATGGAGGAGAAGGGATTGCGGTGTGGCCATCCCCCCTGGGGGGTGATTTCTTGCTTTCTGTCTCTCTGACTCTCTCTGTCTTTTTGGTGAGCGCACATGCCCTATAGCTAAAAATCTCTCCAAAAAAAAAAGGAAAAAAAAAAACAAAAAACAATTAAATGGATAAACAAATTTGGTATATCATTACATTGGAATTCTACTCAGCTATGAAAGAAATAAACAATGGATGAATCTCAAAATAGGCTGAGTGGACAAATATGGACTGAAAAAAAGTACATAATGTACCGTTCCATTTTATAGAATTTACTTGTTTTATATGTGTATACACATGTATGTCTATAAAACATGTATATCTATAAAATATATTTATATATACAATTCTACAAAATGAAACGAATCTACAGTGACAAAGCATAGATTGGTTGTTTTCTGTCAGTGGGAACAGGATGACTGGGAGTGCAGAGAGGAGGTGTAATGGAAAGAATTACAACGAGGCCAAGAAAATTTGGGGGAAAGGCTATATGTCACTATATTGGGAGTGATGGTTTCACAGGTTTATTTTACGTCAGAACTTAGCAGTGTACACTATTTTTATGTATTTATTACTTATTTTTAAAGTGTATTTAGTTTTTTCTTCCATGAGATAAAGAATAACAGAATAAAGATAAAGAATGACAGAAAAACAAAGAGACAGATACATCAGCAGGGTCTTCATGCCACAATCCATCCTCAGCCTTAGCCAGCCAAGATCACGGTCATGTGGGCATGTGCCTAAGTGTTGAGAGAGAGAGAGAGAGAACTCTGGGCACCAACCCAGGACCTTCCCAAATGGCCTCAGCCTGATGGAGTGTTGCATTTCCACTGTACCACACAGCTGGCCCAACATGCACACTTTAAATATGTGCAACTTATTAAATGTCAACTATGCCTCAATAAAGATAGATAGATAGATAGATAGATAGATAGATAGATAGATGATAGGTAGATAGATAGATAGATAGATGATAGGTAGATAGATATAAAACAAAAAAAGATCAAAGAAAAGCAACGTCTCCAGCATTCCCATTAGTGTTGCAGCCACTGTTTAACGATGGAGGCAGAGGGGGGGGATAGTCCTCACTCCCAGGCATGCAAGCCCACCCCACCCTATCCACACCCAGAGCACTGCATGGAGGACAGCAGGCAGCTCCTCCCCCTCCACCCCAGGGTCTGTCAGCCCCTTCTCTGTCAGGAGAAGCCCTCATGCCTGCCTGCCTGTCAGCCTAAGGGTTGGCTAGAGGGGGAATTTAAGGGGAAATGAGGCCATTAGGGTTCTCTAAACAAGATCCCAGGGGAGTTAGTGCAAATGTCAGAAAGCATTTGGTCCAGCAGACACTGCAACCCCCTTGGAGCAATCTTTGCTGCATTTCCCTCTGCTGTCCCTCTACGGCTGGATCTGAGGACAAGGATGCTGCTCAGCTGCTGACCCCCTAAAGCACAGAACAGGTACCTGGAGGAGGGGAGAATTCTGGGCTCTGACTTCATTATCTGTAGGACCCCAATATAATTGGGAACTGTACTTCCCAGATTTTTACAGATGTGGTTTTTCTCCTTTGTCTTATTAAATGCGATTACACAATGAAGTTCCATGAGACTTTACTGTGAATGCAAGTACATTTTTTAGAAATTTTGCCAGAGGGTGCATGCACTAGCCAGAGAGAGAGATAGAGGGAGAGAAAAAAAGACGGAGAATGAGAAAGCACCCCCTCCTCCCATGGGGAATGATCATGCTCTAATCCCTTCTCCTCTATTTCTCCTTCCTTTTGGGACTTGGGGTGCACAAGCACAGGCACCCTGTGTATTTCTCAAGCCCCTGATGCAGGACTCAGACCATGGGGTTGGCCCTGTGGGATCTAGCAGCCTAAAACCCCACACTTCGGGCTTGCCTAAATATGAGTACCTTTTTAAAACTTGCTAGCACAGGACCAGCAGATGGAGTGGTTACTTTGCTGGGCTCGCATATGGCCAACTGCGGTTCAAGTCCCAGATCCAGTGATTTCAAACTCACCCCAGGTGCATGTGTGTGTGTACTCAAAATCCTGAAAGAAGAATGGAGAAGAAGGGACTGTAGTGTGGCCAACCCCCTAGGGAGGTGACTTCTCACTTTCCATCTCTCTGTCCCTCCAGTGAGCACATGTGCCCTATAACAAAAAATCTTCCTAAAAAAAAAAAAAATCTGCTTGCATGACCATGTGAATGTACTTACTACTGAACTGTATAATTTGAACTTCTCATTTAAGATGAGAAGTTTCAATGTTATATGTATTTTTTCACAATTCAAAAATTTAAAAAAAAAAAAAAAAAGCCAACCTGAAACTCTGTACCCTCATCTCATCTCGCCTCTTTTGGCCTTGGTTTTCTCATTTGTTAAACAGGAATAATCAGATCGCCTACCCCATGGAGTTGCAATGAAGATTCACTGGGTTATAATGGTGTCAGCTATTAATATTAATGTTTCCTGTTGAGCAGGGCAGAAACAGGGTGTATGGGTGATCGACTTGTCTGAGGACAGGGACAGAAATGACAGGACGTGGGGAGGTGGTGTGGGGGAAGAGACATCTATTCTAGGACCCTGGGGATTTACCGTGAAAGATAAAGGGTTTCAGCAATGTTTGTCTGAAACGTCTGAGTACCAGGAGAACGGCCAAAGCCTCCCGATTATGTAGACTCTAATAATTTTGAATTTGTGATCATTTATGCATGGCAGGCCACTCTGTTTCTGAGTTTTCTACCAGGTGAAAGTGTGCACCAAACTCACTTATCTTTCTTTAAACATTTATATACTTAATTTTATTCATAATCTTTCTTTTAAAAAAAAAATTGACCAGAGAGAGACAGAGAGAGGGAAAGTGAGAAAGGAAGCCACCAGATCTGGTTGGCCACCAGGGAACCCAGCACCTTCACCACCATACCACCTGCCAGCCCCCTAAACTCACTTTTGATACAAACAAGAAAAGTTTTGTGCAAGAGAGAGTTCAACATTTCTTTACAGAACAAACTCTCCTAACTCCTTTGGCAGGAATTTCCAAGAATATGGGGTTGCAAATCATCTTACCCCTGGCCATGCAACAGCATTCAGTAGTAGAGTCTTGTTTTTGCTTTTAAGAGATTTTTGCTATAGGGTACATGTGCTTGCCAGAGAGACAGAAGGTGGGAAATCACCCCCCAGGTGGGATGGCCATGCCGCAATCCCTTCTCCTCCATTCTCCTCTTGAGATTTTTGGGCATGCACACACACGCACATGCACACACACGCACATGCACACACACGCACATGCACACACACACACACACACGCACACACACCCGGCTTGAGTTTCAAGCCTCCATGTCTAGGACTTGAACCATGGTCAACCACATGGGAGTCCAGGGCCTTCACTACACCACCCACTGGCCCAACACATTCACATTGTCAAGCATCCATTCTCCAGGCTCTTCGTCTTCCCAAATGGAAACTCTGTACCCACTAAACAGCAGCTCCCTATTCGCTCTTCCCTCCAGCATCTGGCAACCACCACTTCATTTCTGGTGAGTGGACTCCTCCAGGTCCCTTATGTAAGTGCAATCACACGGCATGCGTCTTTTTGCGATGAGCTTCTTTCACTTGACTGAATGTCCTTAGGCTTCATGCATGTTGGCACGTGTGTCTGCACTTCCCAGAGCTTTGGTTTTATAGGATGGAAAGAGCTCTGGAGGTGGATGGGATGATTTGCACAACACTGTGAATAAACCTAATGCCACTGAACTGTACACTTAAAAACGGTTAAAATGTTAACTCTGCCACATTTCTTTTTAACTTTGCCAGAGGACACATGCACTTGGGGGGTGGGGGGGCTGGCGGGGAGACAATGAGAAAGTACCGCCCATGGGGAATGGTCACACCACAATCCCTTCACCTGCGTTTCTTCCTCCTTTCAGGATTTTGGGCACATACCTACACATATCAGCTGTGTTTTTCAAATAGCCAGGTCTGGGACTCGAACCCTACAGTCAGCTCGAGGGGATCCAGCTGCCTTAACCATCATGCCACAGATCAGCCCATATTTTGCCATAATTTAAAAACAACAATAGCAATAAAAACTACTGAGTTGATTTGCCCAGGGTCACATGGCAGGTGGCAGAGTCAAGTCCAAGCAGTGGGCTCTCAAGTTGATCTCCGGCACAGCTGTAGGCAGGCAGAATAGCCCTTACCTGAAATCGGAAATACTTCTGATTTCAGACCTTGGAATATTTGCATATCCATGATGAGATATCTTGGGGATCAATCTGTATGAAAGTGAGTGAGGCAAAAGCCATGTTTATTTGTTCTAAAAGAGTTTATTATTATTATTTTAAACATTATTTATTTATTTGTTGTGATTTTTCAAGCCGTGGGTCTGAGACTTGAACCATGATTGGGCATGTGGGAATCCAGAGCCTTAACCACCTGCTGGCTCTGCCAAGAGCCATGTTTGGTGAGGGGTCCAGGTGAGACCCAGAGGAGGAGGGCTGCCTGTGGGGTGTCTCAGAAGAGCCAAGGAGCTGGGAGAGAGAACCACCTCCTTTCAGATAACATCTGACCCTCATTCTGCAGGGAGGGCATAGTGGAAGAGGGTGGAAGGGATAGGGAGAAGGGAGAGGAGCAAGAAAAAAGTGCATTTCTAGAAGCTTAAGTCACATAAGAGTCAACACACCCCAGTCACTCCGCCCCACACCTTTTCATATGTCCTAAACGTGACTGCATCATGACTTGGGGAAAATCTCTCTGCCCACGATCACACTTTGGATAAGGAGCAGACTGTGAGCCCAGTGGAGAAGCACCAAGAAAATGAAGAGGACACACCAGGAAAATGGCTAAAGCCTTTGCTGGTGAACTGTGCCACAGTGGAGAGAGGAGGGGTCAGAGCTCACTGTAGACGGTACCCCAAGTCCAGAGCAGACCAGATGGTCAGGCCACCACATCCCACCCTACCCAAGGCCTCATCTCTGTCAAGGGCCCAGACTTGCCTATGTCCCCTTGGGGACAGGATGGCCCTGGTGTGTTCACTGTGATTAGATCACTTCCCAGGAAATTCCTGGAAATACCGAGGAAAACTCAGTTCTGCCGCCCGATAAGGCTGTTCCCAGGGCTCCTGCGTGGGAGGAGACAGGCGTGTCTCTGGCCCAGCTGCACAGCCAGCCAGCCCTCAAGCCTTAACACATGGGGGCCCTCTCCAGCATCACCTCGTGGCAGAGCAGGGGGCCAAGCAGGAAGTGCACTTTCCGGAAATGAGCTCACACACTTGCGAGTTGGCCTTGGTCTTTCTGGGCTGTCAGGGCAGCTGTCCCGGGAGCTGGGCTGCACTCAGAGTTCTATTACAGTTTGGAACAACCTTCTATTTGGGTAGACAAATGGGGGCATTTAAAGGGACACTAAGAAATCGAAAAGGTGAGACAAACACCAAGACTGCACTCCGGCCCTTCCTGGGGTGTCCAGGCTCCACCTTGGGAGACTTAAGGAGTCCTCCTTTTCACACAGACCTATTTATCACCCTCCCATGCCCTCTTTCCCTGGCAATGCCAACACGGTTCCTTATTTAGACCATGCATGAGGCACTGGTTTTGCATTGTCTGCTGTCATGACGATGGTTTACATCTGTTGTGTGACTGGAGGCTGCAGTCTGGAGCAAGTTGAGGCCCAGATTCCTGACAGCCCTTGTCCCATGAGCCCTCAGGTCCAGGAGGCACCCGGTCAGGGAACATCTCCAGCCCCACCCGTTCTGCTCGGTGGGCGGAGAGCACAGAGCCAGCTGGCAGCTGGCGCACAGAGGCTCTCGTGGCACTGACATTTTTTGACAATCTCCTGACGCTCCAGTGCTTTGAGTAGGCGGCCTATTCTCCACAGCGCATAGGAGAATATCATTATAATGAAGCAGGAACTGGCTTTGGGATTTGTGCTAGGTGCCAGGCACTTGACAGACAGCACCCCATGGGATCTTCACAGCTTTAGAAGTTGGTACTAGAAGTTAGGTGCTATTTTTCTCTCCTTGTTAAAGAACTAGGGGCCAAATGGTGGCCTGGTGGTAAAACGAGATGCTCTGCAAAGCAGGCCCACATGGGAAGGTTCTGGTCTCACATACGGAGACCTCCCTGTGGACACCAGGCATACACCTGCCCAGGATCTGGGGCTGGCCAAGGCTGGGGGTGGATCACAGCATCAAGACTCTATTAGGTGCTGTTTCTCTCTTTATTTTTGTCTGTCTTTCTCGCTCATGGATGAAATAAATAAGTTTAAAAAAATTTTTTTTTAAATTTGTGGGGCTAGGGACCAGCAGTTGGCGTAATGGCTATGTCACTGGACTCCCATGTAGTCGACCGCGGTTTGAGTCCCGGACCCTGTGGCTTAAACTCACACTGAGCACGTGTGCGTGCATGCCCAAGATCCTGAGAGGAGAATGGAGGAGAAGGGATTGCGGCTTGACCATCCCCCCCGGGGGCGGGGGCGGTGATTTCTCACTTTCTGTCTCTCTCTGTCTTTTTGGCGAGCACACATGCCCTATAGAAAAATGAAACAAAACAAAACAAAACATAAAATCTCTCAAAACAAAAAAATTTGTGGGACCAGCAGACGGTATAGTGATCACATTGCTGAACTCCCACATAGCCAACTGGGGTTTGGGTTCCGGACCCGGTAGTTTGAAACTCATGCTGGGAGCATGTGCATGCATGCCCAAAATCCTGAGAGGAGAATGGAGGAGAAAGGATTGCCGCATGGCCATCCCCCCTGGAAGGTGAGTTTCTCACTTTCCCTCTCACTGTGTGTGTCTCTCTCCCTTTCTCTCCCTGCCCCTCCACCCCAGTGCACATGCCCTAAGGCAAAAATCTTATAAAAAAAAAAAATCGCTACCAGGCATGTGCACCTGCCAGAGAAAGAGAGAGTGAGAAAGCATCCCCCAGGTAGATGGCCACAGCTCAATCTCTTCTCCATTCTCCTCTCAGGACTTTGGACATTCCCACACAAGCAATAGGCATGGTTTTCAAGCTGCTAGGTCCAGGACTCAAACCATGCAGCTGGCTGTAAGGTGGATCTAACCACCTTAACCACCAAGCCACCGGCTGGCCTCAGGAAACATTTTCTTAAGTGTTCAAAACAAAACCAGCCCTCTAAACCTTGGTGAGCGAAAGCCAGTTCTCATTCGCAGGCTGTGTGTCTCATAACTGGGCTTGTACTCGCTCCCAGTGCTCTTCACTGCAGAGGAGACGCATCCTCCTTCTGCCTCAACCTCCCCTGCAGGGCCTGTGGCTGAATAAGTTACTAATTCAGCAGGTCTGGGTGGGACCTGAGTGCATTTATCTAAAGCTCACCGTAGGGACAGACCCCTTTGAACAGTGCTATGCCACTTCACACTTGGAGCCCCAGGTACCCTACAGAGACTTCCTGGGTGTTTTGCAGCCCTCCTGTGTGGCCAACACCTGGTCTTTATTCAGGAAATCCAGCCACACAGAGGTGCTGAGTGTCTCCACCACCTCAGCGAGAGAGCTGAGCCAGGGCCGCTAAGGTGCAGACGTGGGCCACTGGCCACACAAGCGCTCGAAATACTTGACTTCTTGGGACCAGCAGTTGGCATAATGGCTATGTCGCTAGACTCCCATGTAGTCAACCGCGGTTCGAGTCCTGGGCCCGGTGGCTTAAACTCATGTCAGGGGTGTATGCATGAGTGCCCAAGATCCCGAGAGGAGAATGGAGAAGAAGGGATTGTGGTGTGGCCGTTCCCTCTGGGGGGGCGATTTCTCGCTTTCTGTCTTTCTGGCGAGTGAGCGTATGTGCCCTGTAGCAAAAATCTCCCCCCTCATAAAACAAACAAACAAAACAAAACAAAACAAAAAGCTTTGACTTCTTATTTCCAGAAAACGACCAGCAACACAATGGGGCTGTTCTATGTGTCACTAGGGTGATCCTGGTCCTCCTATGGAAGTCAGGCTTCACAGACAGGCTGGGGTCAAGGTTAACTGGGAGATCAAGACCCCCCCAGGTCTCAGCACCTTGTGTCTGTTGCTACCACCGTGGTCATTGTACAGATGTCAGCAATTGATGCCTTTCCCCCACCGGAATGAAGCTCAGAGAGGACAAGGCTCTTGTCTGATTCACTCTCCACTGTGCACCCAACAGCTAGAAAGTGGCTGGCCTAGAGCACCAGGTAGCATGGTGGTTAAGGCGCCAGACTCCCACATAGCCAACCATGGTTCCAGTCCCGGACCTGGTGGCTTGCTTCTCATTTTCTCCTGGCCCTCTTTCTGCCTCTCACTGGTCAAATTAAAATAGTAATAATAATAATAAATAAAACTAAACAAATAATTCTTAGAAAAAGAAAAAGAAAAGAAAGAAAGTGACTGGCCTACGAGCTGTGGGCCAAAAAGAAACTGTTGCGTAAAAAACCAAAAAGGTCAGATGGACAAGCAAACATGGATAAGTGAATGCACAAATGCAGAGTCATGGGCAAGCAGGCAGTGGGGCGGGACAGTCAGAACTTTGAGAGAGACTGGAATATTAACGTGGCTTGATAGAGAACAGAAGATAAACTCTCTTTGGGACACTCGGCCCCTCCTCCTCCCTTTCTAAAGAGGCCACCTTTGCACAAATGTGAAAGATGTGTCTTTGTGCGTCCGCCCACACGATATTCTGGGCAGAGGTGTACCCGTCTGCTAGGGCTGCCTGGTGAACTTGCACAAACTGGGCAGTTGAAACGACAGACATTTGTCATCTCCCAGTTCTGGAGGCCGAAAGTCCCAGCTCACGGTGTCAGCAGGGTTGGCTCCTTCCAAGGGCATGAGGGAGACTGGTCCAGCGTCAGTCCTGGCTCCTGGTGGTTTGCCGCCACTTTGGGCATTCCTCAGCCTACAGGTACATCCCCTCAGTCCCTGCCTTCATCTTCACATGCTGTTCTCCCTGTGTGTGCCTGTCACCAAGTTTCCCCATTTTGTAAGGGCACCGGGCTTTAAATTGGATTAGGATCTACTGAAATTCTCCCCTAAATACATCTGAAATGACTCTATTTTCTTTTTCTTTCTAGGTTTCTGCCATAGGGCACATGCGCTTGCTGGAAAGAGAAAGACAGGAAGGGAAGGGAAAATGAGCAATTACCCCAAAAAGGGATGGCCATAGCCACCAGGTCCAGAATTCGAACCACCATTGGCCATGTTGGAGTCCAGCACCTTAATCACTATGCTACCTCGTGGCCTCTGAAATTACCCTATCCTGGTAAGGTCCTATCCTGGGCTACTGAACCAGAACTCCGATCGATCTTTGCTATACCATAACGGAGGTGTGGTTTGCTGTTGTGTGTCCAGGGACAATTGGCCAAAGTGAGTAAGTCCTCATCGATTCCTAGAGGAAATCATGGACCCGATTTTCAGTCTAGTGAGAAATACGTCAGGAGCAGCGTGAGGTCAGACCGTCGGAAGGCCTGCTAGAAGGGGGTCAAGGTGCCCGCTCACCGGCCAGTGACCAGTCCCCAGCTTCCTCACTCAGGTGGTGTGAGAAGGCGCCAGGCAGGCACTGCATTTAGGAACTCTCGGGATTCTTCTGAGCAGCTGCAGCTGCTCCCTGGGGCTGGCAGGTACACACCAAGGCCTGAGGGCCTGGGCGTGTGGCCGGTGCTGCAGGTACTAGGCGGCTCTCCTCCCTAGGGGCTGCCTCCGTGAGCCTTGCCTGCTCACCCCTGGTACAAGCAAAAATGGCCAAGGGGTCTCCTGCTCTACGGCTAAACTTCCCTTTTGGCTGCTTTTCATCACGGGAGCAAATTACACCACCTCCGCCTCTCCCTGCCACCCCTTTCCTGTGGCACAGGGAGAAAGGAAGGTCATTTCTGGGGCACAGGCCTGCTTGGGCCAGGCCGAGCTGCTGCAGTTCCCATGCCGTGCCTTGCCTGTCACTTCCTCCCAGGCCCAGCCCTCGTGAAGCTGGCTTCATGCGGCGGGGGAAGGCCTCCTCTGACATGCTGCTATGTTCTGATTTTTTTTTTTTTCTCAATCAGGCTGAAAAATTCACTTTTAAAGTTTTTGCCAACAGCTTCTGATGAAAGCAGCTGCCAATCATTACATAAATAATTTATTCAAGAGCTATTTTAAATCCCAGGCACGATTCCTTTTTTTTTTAAATTTTTTTTTATTTATTTCTTTTATGAGAGACAGAGGCAGAGAGAGAGAAAAACACCCCAATAGCTTTTTATTGGGTCGGTGTAAAAGTCATGACAAAGATTTTACATAGAAAAATAGGTCGTGACTTTTCCAATGACCCAATAGTGTCCTGACACTACAACCCACCTCCAGCCTCGGCCTACCTGGCTCCTAGACACACATAAGCAGGCCCAGCAGGCCTGGCATGCCCAGGGACCACGATGTGAGTCCAGTCACATTGCCACTGTGCCACCACCTGCCCTCGTGCCGCATTTCAAGGACTGTAGGCAGCGTTTAGCTGACTTTAATTTTTTTTTTTTTTTTTAAATCTCCAAGGCTCTGGCAGTTAACATTCTGTGAGGTTTACAATTTTTTAATCTAGGTTGTGTTGGTTGATCATTGGCTGGGCCCACTGATTGTCCTCATCTCATTGGCTCTAGCAAATGTGGCTGGGTCCACTGGTTTCTCATTGGCTATGTCAATGTGGCTTCATCAGCTAGACACCCCCCACTAATCTCCTGCCTACATTCCCTTGGGTGGGGAATTTTCTGCCCTGATCGGTTTTCCATCCAACCACATGGGTAGATGTTCCAGCCCCTTACCTGCTTCCATTTTCCAGCTTTCTCCTGCCTCTGTGAGAGAGTGGGAGAGAGTGTGTCTTTGTCCATGTGTGTCTGTATTATTCTCTCTCCTTTATAAACCCACTGGGACTTAATCGTGGGAGCCCCACCATAGTGACCTGATCCCTAGTCTCCCAAAGGCCCCACCTTTCAACACCATGGTTAAGTTTTCACACTCTTTATCCCATCATAGACACATCTCAGCATGTGAATTTGGGTGGGGGGGACATCATTCAGTCCACACCGGAGATCAACTGGACCAACTCACATCACATAAAGAAGAGAACTGAGACCCAGAGAAGGGAAGGGATGGCCCAAGGCCAGATAGCTCACAACCTTTGAGCGAGCTGAGACTAGAAGCCCAGGCTTCAACCATGTGAAATACAACTATCTTAACCACCACATCACTGGCTGGCCCAAACGTACTTTAAAAATAACTTTTTAGGGACAAGTAGATGGTATAGTGGTTACATTGATGGACTCCCATATGGTTGACCATGGTTTGAGTTCTGGACCCGAGGGGGAGGCTACTTCAGCCTCAAAGGCTTCTGGGAGAAACTTTCACGGTGCTTTAAGAAAGAAACTCTCACAGCTATGAAGTGCACCTTTGCCTCATCAGAGTTATCAAAGTCAAGTTATAGCAAGTAAGAGGAAGTAGAGGGTGAAGGCTCAGAACAAGTCATTCCCAGGCTTCGGCAAACAGCCTGAGGCACCTTCAGGAACATTTCTGGCCATGAAAAGCAGCAATTGGCTGTCGCTGTTTCAGTGATGGCAAAACCATTTACGTTACTGTATCTGGACCCGGTTCAGTTGCTAAGCCTCCCAAGGGCTTAAGATCTCGAGAGACCAGACTCATAATTCATACCTTCCTC
>NW_006202691.1:932252-940928 GCF_000334495.1 Tupaia belangeri chinensis | reverse complement strand
AAGAGTGTGTGGGCCCAATTAGGTAAGGGCCCTTCAATGCCAGGAAGAAGAGGCCACCCCATCTGGCGACAGGGAGGGTGGCAGAGAGAGGACAGGGCTGACTGCAGGATCCTCTACTGATGGTTCTTGTCCCTCAGAAACACCTGGGAATGACCCCAGTGACAGAGGCCAAGCCCTTCACCAGAGAGTACACATGCCCTAAGGCAAAAAAAAAAAACTCTAAAAAAAATAAATAAAATAACTTTTAAAAATTTTCCAGTGGTTGAGAGAGAAAGAACCCCCCACCCCAGTGGGGGGTGAGGGGGTGTGTTTGCCTGCTGGCAACTTCACTGATGGCTGAAATGGGGAGGGCATGTCCTGTGAAGAACCATGCAGTCCTATGGGGTGACATGTCATGTGTGTGTCACCTGAAATCAGCTGTAGGCTGATGACTTGTGAGTGGTGCCAATAAGGGCGGGAGGCCTCTGGGGCAGGACACTCATTCTCCTAGGGCACAAGAACAAGGTGCAAAGAGGCAGAAAGGCAGGGCCTGCAGTTGCCCTGGAAAGCTGCCCAGGGCTTTACTATAGAAATCAAAGCAAATTTGAGGCCGTTTCTCTCACTCCGTCTTTCCCTTGTGTCCTCAGAGAGAAAAGAAGTGGCCCTGTCGGACACCATGCAACACACACACACACACACACACACACACTCCATCAACCCTCCCTTACCATCTGGTCGCAATCCCTGTGGGCTGGTTTCTGCCCCACTCCACTTGAAAATGCTCTTAGGGAGGTTACTATACTTTCCAAATGACCAAATCCGTGTTTACAGCTCTGCCCTCACCTTATTTGATCTTTTTGCAACATCTGGCACTAAGGACGACACCAACATTTTTGAAGCTGTCTTCTCTATTGGAACCTGGATGACAAGTTATTTCCATAGTCTATCCTACCCTAGTGGTTGCTTTCTTTGATCTCCTTAGCTGACTTTTCTTCCTCCTCCTGCCAAAAATATCCTCTAGGCTACCTTCCCACCTTCCTTCTCACTCTGCCTCTGTTGGGGCATTTTCATTCCCACTCCTGGTTTCTGTTGCCACCTACTCCCAGCTTTCTGTCTCCAGCCCAGACCACTCTGATGAGACCTTGTATCAGATTACCCATGGGCAGCTTCCCAAGGCCCTTGAGCTCAACATGAACTCAGCATCCCCCACCCCAAGCTGCTCCTCTCCCATCTCCTCCTGCAGTGAAGGACCGCCATCCACCTGGTCACTCAAGCCCAGAACTGTGTGCTTTCTTTTTATCCTACGTGCAACTGGCCACCATGTCGCATCTAATCTACCTCCCAAACATTTCCGGACTCCCTCCCTCTCCATTCCCACAGCTATTGCTTTATTATCATTTCCTGCCAAGTTGCTGCCATAGTCTCTTATAATGCATTCCTGTGCCCCCAAATCATTCTCTAGAAAGTGGCCTTTCCAGAGCATGCATCTAGTAAAGCTTCCACTGGAACTCATCTGCAAAAGATTGCCTCAACTCTGGGTCTTTCTCTGCTCACCTCTCCAAACACCTGTCTTACAGGGTAACAAAACACATGCACCCTTTGGTCAATCAGCCCAATCCACAGGCCTTCAGGTAAACCCCCAGTTTTCCTCCAATTCCAACCCTTTCTTTAGATGTAGTTCATGTGTCACCTGCCCAGAAATATTCGTCCTCACCCTGACATCCTTATCAGAGCCTGGTTTCCTTCTTCTGGGCTCCCTAACATTTAAGGCAAAGATCTTTCAGAATCATTATCAGACTACAGGAGAGAGCTGGCTCATACCCATCTCATCTTCGAGTGAAACCTCTTTGAGAGCTGGTCTTTCAGTTTTTATCTCCAGTCTATCACTGTTCCCATCACTCAATAAATGTTGCTGGTAAAAGTAGAGAATATTGAAAGAGCTAATGCATACATAGTTACTTAATAACAGGTGTCATCCAGGGTCAGACCAAGGACTTAACAGACCGGTGTCTGACTCTGCCAGCAGTCCCAGGGATCTTTCAGAGGGTGGGGATAGGACCATAATATTAAAAGCTGGAAGGGTAATTTAAGGTCATCTAACTTAATAGCCTGCTTTTATAGGGCCCAGAGAGGTGAAATGAATCCCCTAGGTCACACAGCTCATTAAAGCAGGACTAAAAGGGCCCAGGTCTCTAGCTTTCGAGCCCACTAGTCTTACAAATTCACCATGTTGCCTCTGATAGAAAAATAGGGCTATCTCTAAAAGCACCCAGATCCTCTTAAGAAATACATTATGGCCTTGACTTTGGCTGTTTAAGCTGTTACAACAAAATGCCTTAGACTGGGTAATTTATGAACAACAGGGATTTATTGCTCACAGTTCTGAAGGCTGGGAAGTCCAAGGTGCTGACAGATTTGGTATCTAGTAAGGTCTCATTCCTTATAGATGGCACTTTCTATGTGTCATGTGGCAAAAGGAGTGAACAAGCTCCCTCGAGCCTCTTTTATAAAGGTACTGATCTCTCCCCAAAGCCCACCTCCTAATACCATTATCTTGGGGGTTAGGCTTGAATGTATGAGTGTGGGGGGGGGCAACACTGAGACCACAGCAGGCCATTGTGATTAATCACAAATGATGATCCAATTAATATGATTAATAATCTTAGAGATAATATATGTTCTGAACTTGTAGATAGCATGAAAAATATGTGAAATTTGTGAATAATTCTCTTTAAAGTTAATCCTTATATTGAACAACAATCTGTTTTCTCCCAACTTGTATCCTTACATGCAAATTTGAAAACCTCCCTCTTTTTTAATTTGGCAGAAGGTGCATGTGTTCACCGGAAAGAGAGAGAGAAAGCATACCACAGTTCCTTCTTCATTTTTCCCTCCTTTTGAGATTTTGGGTGCACACATACACACACATACACACACACACACACACCTGCCCAGAATGTTTTTTAAGCCACTGGGTCCAGGACTCAAACTACAGGGTTGGCCATGTCAGATCTGACCACCTTAACCACCTGGCCATTAGCTAGCCTTCATGCACCTTTTTAAAAACATCTTTTAGCTTTTGATTGTTATAAACGAATCATTCTTTTTTTTCCCTCTCTCTCTCTAGAAAACTTTATTAAGCATTTTAAAGAATTTCCATAAACTGTGACCTCAGATTGCCCCAAGAAATTGTGGAGATAAGATTTGTATGCAAAATGTCTTGTCTGATTTTAAATCCTTCAATATGCTAATCTTGGGGTGTTCTGCCAGGACAGGCCTCTGCATGGGCTGGTGCTGATGAGCTGGTTCCTGTGTATTACCCAGTGATGGACAGCCCTCTAGTGGGTCTTTGATGTAACATACAAAGGGCAGCAGAGGGCAAGGAGGTACGGCTTTGTTCATTCGTTCATTCAATGTAAAATGTGCCACTGAGCACCTGACAGGCTAAGTGCTGGGAACATAGCAGTGAACAAAACCGAAAACAACAAAATTATATGCCTTAGTTACTCAAGATGAAGAAGCTGCAGAGGACAAATGTGGAGCAAAGAATAGGCATTTGACTTTGAGATGCTCACTGGTCTTCTAAGTAGCGTCTTTTAAAACGTTATCATGGGCAGGACCAGCAGTTAGCATAATGGCTATGTCTCTGGACTCCCATGTAGTCAACCGCGGTTTGAGTCCCAGACCCGATGGCTTAAACTCACGCTGGGTGGGTGTGTGTGCATGCCCAAGATCCCGAGAGGAGAATGGAGGAGAAGGGACTGCGGCGTGGCCATTACCCCAGGGGGGGATTTCTAGTTTTCTGTCTCTCTTTGTCTTGCTGGCGAGTGCATGTGCCCTATAGGAAAAAACTCTCCCTCCTGAAAAAAAAAATTAAATTAAAAAAAGTTATCATGTGGGAACAGCAGATGGCGTAATGGTTACATCACTGGACTCCCACATAGTTGACTGCAGTTTGAGTACCGGACCCAGTGACTTCAAACTCACACAGGGTGTGTGTGGGTGCATGCTCAAAACCCTGAGAGGAGAATGGAGGAGAAGGGATTGTGGTGTGGCCATGTCCCCTGGGGGTGATTTCTTGCTTTCTGTCTGTCTCTTTCTGTCTCTCTGGCCAGCGACCGTGCCCTATAGAAAAACTCTAAGGAAAAAAAAAATTTATCATGGAACTTATCATGAAACTAGAGAGTGACACAGTGGTAAAATGTGATGCTCTTTGAGGTTAACTCACATGGGAAGGGTCCAATTTGCCTCCAGAGATTTCCCCTGAATACACCAGGATGTTCATGATCCAGGGCTGGAAGAGGCTGGGGGTGGATCATAGCATCAAAACCCTATTGGGGGTTGGGGGCCAGCAGGTGGTATGGTGGTTAAGGCTCTGGACTCCCACATGACCAATCAGGGTTTGAGTCCCAGACCTGGCAACTTGTTTTCTCACTTTCCCTCTCTCTCTGTCTCTCTTGGGTGGATTTAAAAATAATAATAATAATAATAATAATAATAATAATAATAATAAGTAAAATTAAAAATTAGAAAAAAAAAAAACATTGATGTGCTGTCTCTCTGTCTCTGTCTCTCTGACTCTTAGAAGAAATAAGTAAACCTAAAAGAATAATAGTAGTGTATCAGGGGCTGGCTGGTGGTGTGGTGGTTAAGGGTACTGGACTCCCACATAGCCAGCCATGGTTCCAGTCCCAGACCTGGCGGCTTGCTTTCCTGCTTTCTCTCTCTTCTCTCTCTCTGTCCCTTTCTGGTCAAATTTAAATAAATCAATACATCGATGAAGTTAAACAAAATGATTCTTTTTAAAAAATTAATGTATTTAAGAATACCTACAGAATATTTGTGGGTAGAAAACACACAGTGAAAATATCTTATTTGAGATTTCACTCAATTTATGTGAAAACTGACAACAGGAGCACATTTAGCAAGAAGAGCATGAAGACGGTGAATTGGACAATGGCACAGGGAGAGAGGTAGAGAGAGGTTCGAGGATAGTCCACACCTCATGGGCTGCTCCTCTCATTGGTCTTGTTTAAAGGGAATCGTCTCAGCTCTTTCTCGTCCCCTTAATTCTCACGACAGTTTGCAGTAGTTAAGTCTCTGCGCACTTATATCGCATCTACCTCCACTCCTCCAGAGCTCTCTGTCCTTCTTACCACAGTTTCCTTAGCATCTGGCACCTTGCAGGGGCTCAGTTTATATTTGCTCAAGGATTTTTCCATTTAATAGGGCAGATATGAGAGATGCCCATAGGCCAGCAGGTGACGTGGAGGTTATGGAACTCCACAGTTTGGATCCTAAACCTGGTGGCTTTGGGCATACCAGGTGTGTGTGCCCAGAATCTCGAGAATAGAGGAGAAGGGACTGCAGCATGGCCATCCCCTGAGAAACAGTTTCTCACTTTCCCTCTCTGTCTCTCTCTGGTGAGTACACATCCCATATAGTACAAAAAAAAAAAAATAAGAAGTTAGAAATATAGCTTAGCATATGGCAGATTCTAAAAGAAGAATAAGCACAGCCAGTTAATATTGGAAGGTACTGGGAGATCACCATGAAATGAATCAGGGAAGAAACTGGGCATGAGCTGAGTCTTAAAGAATGGATGGAATATGAAGGAAGGAAGGAGGAAGTGCAAAAGAAAGGGTGCTTCCCATGAAGTGTCCTGATTGACTTCCAGGTGCTCCCTGTCCACCAATGTCTCTTTTTCTTCTTTTTAAAATTCACTATAGGGTGTGTATACTCATCAGAGAGACTGAGCATGCAAGAGCGAGAACACGTGAGAAAGCATCCCTCAGGGAGAATGGCCACGCTGCAATCCCCTCTTCCATTCTCCTCTCAGGATTTTGGGCAAGCACGCACATATACATGGTGTGTCTTCCAAGCTGCTGGGTCGGGGACTCCAATCACACTGTCAGCCACGTGGGATCCAACCGCCTTAACCACCACGTCACCTGCTGGCCCTGCAATCGCTCTTCCTCTGCTAGTGCCCACTTGTCTCAAGTGGGCTGTCTTGCCCTTCCCACCACCCAATCATGTGACCTAACTCTGGCTAGGTTTGTTATGCCATGTCTGTGCTATTCTTCCTTGTCATTGTCATTGTGGCTCCACTGTCACTTTTAAAATGAGCACCCAATACATCAATGGCTATCATTACATCTGGCGCATGGTAAATGCTCAGTAAATATTTCTGAATGAACACATATACCTAGGACTCACTCTCCACACTCCAGGCTTGCTCCCTCCCACGCAGATCCTCAATCTGCTTAAGATCTGATGGCATGTGACACTGAGGGCTTATACCAAGTCCCTTGCATAATTATTAGTAAGTGGTTTTCTTTTTTTTTTTTCAGAGAGATTTTTGCTAGAGGACCTGTGTACTCACTGGAGAGACAGACAGAGACAGAGAGGCAGAAAGCGAGAAATCACCCCGAGGGGATGGCCACACCTTAATCCCTTCTCCTCCATTCTCCTCTTGGAATTTTGGGCACGCATGCCCACGTACCCATGTGAGTTTTAAGCTGCCAGATCCAGGACTCGAATTGCAGTTGATCACATGGGAGTCCAGTAAAATAACCACTATGCTATCTGCTGGTCCCAGTAAGTGGCTTTCTTAGATTTTCATTTAACAAAGCTTTATTGAATGCCTTCTTTGTTACAGGACATGTTGGCTACAGGGAGCTTGGAGTTCAGCTCTCTGAGACCCACTTCAACGAGTAAGGATAAATATCAAGTTAAGTGTCAATTTATATACGAAGTAGCCTGTGAACACTGTAGATGTGCTAGGGGCTTCTCAGAGTAGAGGACAGTGTTGGAAATGAATCTTGAAAGACAAGTCGTAGGGCCAACCTTGTAGCACAGCTGTTAAGGCAGTCAGACCCCACATGGCCAACTGTAGTTCAATCCTGCCCTGGCAGCTTGAAAGACATGCTGCGGGGATGGGGGGTGAGGTGTGCTCAAAATCTTGAGAAGAGGGAGGAATGGAGGAAAAAGGATTGTGGCATGACCACATCCCACTGGAAGGTGCTTTTCTTTCTCTCTGGTGAGTGTATGCTCCCTCTGGCAATCAATAAATAAAAAGAGAATCTGTGTCTTCTGGAAAGACAAGATTGGAGGGGGAGGAGTAGGTAAGAGAGTGGAGTAAAAATAGTATTTCAGGCAAATGACAGGTGCACGGGTGGGGGTGGGGAGGAGCTGAGCAAGTGTGTTGTGTTTGGGGCAAAGAGTAAGAGCAGAGGGTGGGCAGAGAGAAGCTCCAATGGATACCAATCTCATAGTGGCACCAAAAAAAAAAAACCCAAAACAAAATCCACACAACTAATTTATTTAGCTACTTCCAGTTTCTAAAAAAAGTTTGCTACACAGTATGTGCATTTGCCAGAGGCAAAGACAGAGAAAGAGAGAACTCATCCCAGGGACGATGGCCACTCCATAATCCCTTCTCCATTGTCCTGCTGGGATTTTTGGTGAACACATGTGCCCAGCATGTTTTTCAAGCTGTGGGGTCCAGGACAATAGAGTCCAGGGCAGTCATACTTAAGGGATTCAGCCACTTTAACCTCCAAGTCACCTACTGGCCCACTTACCTATAGGTCTTTACATAATTTTGAAAGCTAAATTGGTCCCAGGCCCTTGAGTGCCCTTAAATGTTAATTTAAAAATTCTCCTGACTGGGGACCAGCAGTTAGCGTAATGGCTATGTTGCTGGACTCCCATGTAGTCGACCGCGGTTCGAGTCCCGGACCCGGTGGCTTAAACTCACGCCGGGCGCGTGTGCGTGCGTGCCCAAGATCCCGAGAGGAGAATGGAGGAGAAGGGATTGCGGCGTGGCCATCCCCCCTGGGGGGTGATTTCCTGCTTTCTATCTCTCTGTCTCTCTCTGTCTGTCTGGCGAGCGCACGCGCCCTATAGCAAAAACCTCTCCAAAAAAAAAAAAAAAAAAAAAACCAAAAAAAAAAAATTCTCCTGACTGGCAATTCAATTATGTTATATTCAGTGCATGAAATAAATTCCTGATTTTTAGCATAAAGAGGTTTGTAATTCTTATTAATAGAAAATCAGTTTCCTTTTAGATCTCATGTGAAACAGATATTTATTACTAAATTTTAATTGCCAGAGGGCACTTTTTGCCAGAGAGAGAGAGAATCCCCCAATGGAGGATGGTCACACTCTAATCCCTTCTCTTCTATTTCCCCATCCTGTCAGGATTTTGGACATGAAGGCATATGTACCCAGTGTGTTTCTAAAGACATAGGGACCAGGGTTCAAATCACCATCAGCCATGTGGGTTCTGCATTCCTTAACTATCAGGTTATTGGGCCAGTGCTGAACAAATATTTCAAGCAAATTGACTATTTATGTTTTGCCAAATTAGTTTTCTGATGGTGCGAGTATCCCTCCAACAACCCTGGCTGGAAAGGGCACTGATCTATTTGGCTGTGAGAGCTGAAAATGTTGGTTTCTTGAGATGCACAAAAGAGACTACGTTCCATGAAATAGTGTCAACTAATTACATGTGCGGCACCCCAGGTAACCTCGCTGGTAGTCTTTGCTGGTAATTTGGGGGTAGGGGTGGGGAGCAGGAGTCTTAAAAAGTAAAACTGTCCTTTGCCTTAGGGCCATCATATTCTCCTAGATATTCCAAAACACCAGGAACTTCCATATCCTGTCCCGAGGTTTTGTGCACATCCTGTGTATGCT
>NW_006202691.1:930521-931205 GCF_000334495.1 Tupaia belangeri chinensis | reverse complement strand
CGAGTGCAGTCTCTCTATGCTGGCTGCACCCTCAGGTCATGTACCCACTATCTGCATTGATGCGGCTCTTCTTGGCTGCTGGACCTAAAACAGCTGAAATAACCTTTCTGAGCTTCCGTTTCTTCATGGGAATAACAACACTGGCCCCCACAGTTTAGGGTTGTGTTGAATAAACGAGGTAACACATTTAAAGGGCTTGGTCCAGTCCTGGCACCCTAGCGAGCCCTCCTCCGCGCACTCCTAGCAGAGGAGCAGTATTTCCATCTGTCCTTAAAGCTCACCAAGTGTTCAGCACGGTCCCGCTGAGGTTCAAGGTACCGGAACTTGAGAGAGGAGGGCGTTGTGATCGGGGTCAGAGTGCAAAGGTCAGAAGGTAGCTGCTTGAGGCGGCGTGCAAAGGAGACTGAGGAGAGGTCTTTGGATCCCGGCTACCCTGGAGACTTCAACCAGGGATCGAGTTGTTGTGACCCGCCTACTGCTGCTTTCTCCGCACGCCGCGCCCCCAGGGGGTTGGCTCCGCCCGTAGTCCCTGGAGGTTAGGAACTGACGCCGACGCCGTTGCCTAGCGACGCACTTTTCCCAAGATGCCACCGGGGTTGTATTGTTCTTAGCCAATCAGAGAAGCGAAGCGACCTGCCCGCCTGCCAATCGACTGCGAGCCCAGGGTCCGGGACGGTTAAACCA
>NW_006202691.1:890926-930346 GCF_000334495.1 Tupaia belangeri chinensis | reverse complement strand
GGCCGCTGCCAGAAGATCCGCAGGAAGAGCGACGGCAAGGTGAGCGCGGGCCCCTTCCTTGTCCCCGCCCCTGCACCGCCCAGGGGAGCCGGAGGCCTGGCCTTACAAAGGCGGAAGACTCAGGTTCCCCTAAGTCAGCTGACAGCCCGTCCTGGGCCGCTCCGGAGGGACACTACGTCTTTTCATACCATAACTATATGCTCACATATTGCATATATATATATATATATATATATAGCACGTGTATGTAAATATACACACATACAGTATATATTATATATATTTCCCATATTTACTTGTTTTTCTCCCATTTCCTCCCTGCCTCCTGCTTTAATCTGCTAAGGGACTGACTTCCTAGTGGCAGGTGGCTACTCAGAAGAGTTAGTCCCCTTAGACACAAGAAAGGGTCCACGAGAAAGGGGCAGGACATCTGCAACCTGAAGCTTTTATAACTGCAGTTATAATTCACCGCCCATTTCTTGGATTATTGGATTCATGGTCGACCTTGCACAGGAAGAAATATTGGGGAGGCAACTGCCTGGCCACTGATGGAGGGCCTTTACCACAGCCTCTCATGCTGGGAAAGCATGGCTGGTTGGTGCTCAGGGACGTTGACCACCTCTGCCCCAGCCTCTGCCCCAGCCAATGTCAAAGTACCTTTATGCCAACCTCCCGCTAAGCAGCTGAGGGTAGGGGTTTGGGAGAAACGTAACCGTGCTTCACCCTCCTGCTCTCACCATAGCATCATTTACTGCTTAAAAATGAGAAGAATGGAGCCAGCAGGTTACGTGGTGGTTAAAGCAACTGGACTCCCACATGGCTGACCCTGGTTCGAGTCCCGGACCTGGCAGCTTGCTTTCTCACTTTCCTTCTCTCATTCTGTCTCTCTCTGGTCAACTTCAATAAAATAAAAAAGAATGACAATGAATAAAATTAATTAATTATTAAAAAAATTAGAGGGAGATTGTGGAAATAAACTCAAGGCCCCTTAAGTTTTTTTTTTGAGAGGTTTTCGCTATAGGGCGTGTGCGCTCGCCAGACAGACAGAGAGAGACAGAGAGACAGAAAGCGAGAAATCACCCCCCCAGGGGGGATGGCCACGCCACAATCCCTTCTCCTCCGTTCTCCTCTCGGGATCTTGGGCATGCACGCACATGTGCCCGGTGTGAGTTTTAAGCCACCGGGTCCGGGACGCGAACCGTGGTCGACCACGTGGGAGTCCAGCGACATAGCCATTATGCCAACTGCTGGTCCCAAAGGCCCCTTAAGTTTGTTGATGAACTAAATTAGATGAGAGTGACCTTGATTGTAGGATATATTTTTAAAAAAGGTAATTTTTCACATCTTACAATTTTCCATTCTTTGTTTTTGAGTGTCACAATTTATACTAATGCATACCTTGGAAATTTTTATTTCAGGTATTAGTTTGGAAAGAACTTGACTATGGATCCATGACAGAAGCAGAGAAACAGATGCTTGTTTCTGAAGTGAATTTGCTTCGTGAATTGAAACATCCAAACATCGTCCGATACTATGATCGAATTATTGACCGAACCAACACAACCCTGTACATTGTAATGGAATATTGCGAAGGAGGGGACCTGGCTAGTGTAATTACAAAGGGAACCAAGGAAAGGTAAATGCAGTCTTTAAAATGTAAGCCGAAACGATCCAGTTTTGTTTCTGTTAAACATCTTGTTTTAGCATCAGGGACAAAGTACTTAGTAATATAGAAGATGTGTTTATATTTGGTGGGTCCACAGTACTTTAGAAAATGCCTGGTGAATCAACACTCTGATTTCATATCAAAACAATAGTTTATTTTAATATTTGTACACTTAAAACTAGATAATGTGGCACCAGCAGATGGCATGATGGTATGTCACTGGACTCCCATGTGGCCAACTGTGGTTCAAGTCCTGAATCCGGTGTCTTGAAACTCATGCCAGGCACATGTGCATGCGTCCCCAAAATCCCAAGAGGAGAGGGGAAGAGAGGGGATTGCATCATTGCCATCCCCCTGGGGAGTGATTTCTTGCTGTCTCTGTTTCCCTAGTGAGCGCACACACCCTATAGCAAAGAAAAATCTCTCTAGGGACCAGCAGTTGGTGTAATGGCTTTGTCACTGGTTTCCCATGTAGTCGATTGTGGTTCGAGTCCTGGACCCGGTGGCTTAAACTCACACTGGGGGCATGTGTGTGTATGCCCAAGATCCCGAGGGGAGAATGGAGGAGAAGGGATTGTGACGTGGCCATCCCCCACGGGGGGTAATTTCTCGCTTTCTATCTCTGTCTCTCTCTTTCTGGTGAAAAGATTTTTGCACCCTATAGCAAAAATCTCTCTCAAAAAAAAAATCTCTAAAAAAGAAAAAACTAGATAATGTAGGCCCAGCTATGAGGTGCAGGTCATAGGGCCCTACTATCCAATACTGGAGCCACATGGGAGGACCGAGTTTGGATCCCAAGTTGACCTGAACATACCAGTTATGCCTGGCGTGCACCTATGATTTGGGCTGGCTGGGAGGCTCAGGGGGAGCATTGTGGCATGGTGAGCCCGTCAGGGCTACCTGTGTCTCCAAAGAATCTTAATAAGAAAACTTTTATAAAATAAAACTAAACTAATTTCTATCATCCTGTATTGCGATGATTATTTTGTTTTTAATGAGAGAGAGCAAGAGAGATCTTTGAGAGGGTCTCACCATGTCACAATTCTCCTGCCTCAGCCTCCTAGTTAGCTAGCTCCCACTGTGTCCGACCTGTTTCTGTTGAGTCAGAAACTGAGCCAGGGCCTCCCATGTGACTTCGGCATCGATGCAGCTGTGCCCTCCTGCTTGCGCCACCCCAGGTGGACATGTAATGGCTTTATTCAGAAGTTAAATGCTGTATCACTGCTTTGGTTTCAGACAATACTTGGAGGAAGAGTTCGTTCTTCGCGTGATGACTCAGTTGACTCTGGCCCTGAAGGAATGTCACAGACGAAGTGATGGTGGTCATACCGTGCTTCATCGGGATCTGAAACCAGCCAACGTCTTCCTGGATGGCAAGCAAAATGTCAAGCTCGGAGACTTCGGGCTAGCTAGAATACTGAACCATGATACGAGTTTTGCAAAAACATTCGTTGGCACACCTTATTATATGTCTCCAGTAAGTATTCCAGAATATAGATACATTTTCTTTTTAACTGTATTTCTTTCATGAGTAAGACAGACAGAAGAGAAAGAAAAATAACGCTCTTAACAGAGTCCTGATAGCACAGTCTCAGCAGCCCTGGATCACAGGGTTTTTTTTTTTTTTTTTTTTTTTTTTGAGAGATTTTTTACTATAGGGCGCGTGCGCTCGCCAGACAGAGAGAGACAGAGAGACAGAAAGAGAGAAATCACCCCCCAGAGGGGATGGCCACGCCGCAATCCCTTCTCCTCCATTCTCCTCTCGGGATCTTGGGCACACACGCACACGCGCCCGGCGTGGGTTTTAAGCCACCGGGTCCGGGACGCGAACCGCAGTTGACTACATGGGAGTCCAGCGACATAGCTATTACGCTAACTGCTGGTTCCCTGGATCACAGGTTTGTACAGAAGGTCCGGGGGTGTGAACCTGGGACCTTCCCCTTGTGGGTCCAATTTGTTATCACTGCACTACCACCTAGCCCCTCAATGCTTTTTAAAACATTTTAATGCTAAGCATTCAAATGCAAGGGAATTGAGCTTCGATTTGTTTTTTCTTGTTTGTTTGTTTGTTTTTCAGTAATATCCAGAAGTCAAGAATTAATAATATTGTTTCATTTTCTTTTTGTTTATAGTTTGTCACATGAGACATCAGATTATTTAACTCTTCCATTTCAACAATTCCATTCAAGCTTTTATTAAATGACTACCACATGCTAAATTCTGAGATTATAAAGACGAAATGGGTTTTGTCCCTGCCCTCAAGAGCATTGTTTTTCAGAGTATAGTCCTGGTCACCTGCATCAAATTCACTTGGAGTGTGTTTAAAATGCAGAGTCACAGGCCCCGAGCCCAAATCCTGTGAAGTATGTCTGGGCTGGTCCTTGAATTCTCTTTCCTCCCCACAATCCTCCTACCACCTCCACTTTCTGCCCTCTCCTGTCTCCCACAACACTTTTATTTTGTGTAACACTCTGGAGTGGATTCTTGTGCATGGAGATTAAGGGCTCAGGCTTGCTCACCCTGGAGGTTTTTACCATGCTAACTTTTTTATAGGAGAGATTTTTGCTATAGGGCGTGTGTGCTCACCAGAAGAACAGAGAGAGACAGAAAACTAGAAATCACCCCCTGGGGTGATGGCCATGCCCCAGTCCCTTCTACTCCATTCTCTTCTCGGAATCTTGGGCATGCACGCACACGCGCCCAGCGTGAGTTTAAGCCACCGGGTCTGGCACTTGAACCATGGTCGACTACATGGGAGTCCAGTGACATAGGCATTACGCCAACTGCTGGTCCCCCATGCTAATTTTTGTACTTTTTTTGTTGTTACTATTACCTTTCCCTAAAATAAATCTGCAGGGTCCAGTATTTTACTTATCCATTGTCTCTATTAATGCCAATTTTGTTTCCAAAATCTCTGAGTTCTCAGGAACAGAGCTATGCATCTTTTAGAAATCATTCATTCTTTCTTTCTTTTTTGATTATTCCCTTAGACCGTAGCTACTAAAATAAGATTGTTGTGGCAAAGGGAATGAGCGATTTGTGGCTATCGTTAGATATTACCTGGTGGCTTTTAGAAATCTCAGTCATGCCAGCCAAAGTAGTGAGTGCTGGTTGATACTGCTGCATAGCAGGCTGAGGCCACAGGGGAGGCCTGGGTCCACTTCTCAGGCCCCTGTAAAGATCCAGGTGTGATAGCATGCACTTGTGGTCCCGACTACTCAGGAGGCTGAGGCAGGAGGATCGTGATTTAGTGAGAATCTGCTTAAGGGGAAAAAAAAAGCTTGGGGCAGTAAGCGATGGCCCCAATGTGTATTATAGGACATCTGAGCAGATACAGATGGAGAGATACCTATTCATTTTTTTTATTCACAAACATTTCTAGGATTTTACACATCTTTATAAATTATGCTTACAGACATACGCTACAGTGTAAAAGTTCATAAACTAATGACTTTGTTTTGGCTAAGATTTGACATGGGCCAAACAGTGCCGTTTTCTCACTGTATCATATTCCAAATAGCCTTTAACATACAGGAATATTACCCAGAAGTGGTGCTTGGAGAATTTGAAACCTGTGCAGTTCTTTTGTTCCTTTTCCCTCCTGCCCTTGTAATTAGATCAGTTTAGCTTCCCTAAGGCATTGATTGTCAAAAAGCAATGCCAGATTCACCTGCTGGACTTCAAAACGCTAATCGGTCTCCTGGAGACTTTGGTACTTGCCTTTGTGTAGAGTATGGTAGAGAATCAAGCAATTAAAATGGAATGAGGATATCAGTTACTGCTGTAGTTTATACAGTGGACTAAGAAAAAGTTTATAAGCGGATAAATTCGATTAGCTATTTTTGTCTATATTCATTTAAATATGGGCTAGATGTATGTTTTGGTTATTCTGGAATTTTCTTTGGTTCTTTTAAAATGGAGTTTTGAGATTATGAATGCCTTGAGGGGAGAGCGTAGAGGTCTTTCATATTCACCTTTGACTTATCACTGCCTAGCTCATAGTCAGTGCTGTCACTGTGAATGAAATATAAACAAATGGGTTCTATCTGATGAAGTATATTAGGACATTACTACCTTTTTCTTCCATTACAATTTTTTTTTGGAGAGATTTTCACTATAGAGCGCGTGCGCTCGCCAGACAGAGAGAGACATTAGAGACAGAAAGCGAGAAATCACCCCCCAGGGGGGATGGTCACGCCGCAATCCCTTCTCCTCCATTCTCCTCTCGGGATCTTGGGCACGCACACACACGCGCCCGGCGTGAGTTTTAAGCCACTGGGTCCGGGACGCGAACCGTGGTTGACTATGTGGGAGTCCAGCGACATAGCCATTACGCTAACTGCTGGTTCCCTTCCATTACAATTTTGAAAATAAATTACAGACCGCAGGGGCCATGAGGGTGCAGTGGTGATGCAGCATGGCACAGCATTGGATCCCCGTGGGAAGGTCTCAGTTGGCGTTCTGAGACCTCCCTGTGCATCTGGGTACCTACACACATGCCCACGATCTGGGCTGGCTGAGGCTGGAGGTGGATCCTGGCATGAAGACCTGTTGGAAGTGCTTGTCTCTTTCTTCTCCTCTCTCTCTGGGAAGAAAAAATATTTTTTAAAAAAGGCTAAAAACTTTGAGGTTCCCATTTCTTTTAGGGTAATTTATAAGTTTTATAAGTTTCAAAATAGGCTTATTTTTTTTTTCTTTAAGTGCCAGAGGGCATGTGTGCTCATGACAGAGAGAGAAAGAAAGAACGGGGGAGAGGGAGAAAGCACACCCCCGATGGGACATGGTCATGTCACAGTCTTGTCTCCTTTTCTCCATCCTGTTGTGATTTGGAACACACACACACACACACACACACACACACACACACATACACACACACACACACATACACCCCTGGCGTATTTGGGCCAGGATTCCAAAAGGAATCAGCTATGTGGGGCTGGCCCAAACAAAATAAACTCTCACCTCCTTTCACCTTCTCACCTTTTTTCCCTTGTTTAGGAGCAAATGAATCGCATGTCTTACAATGAGAAATCGGACATCTGGTCCCTGGGTTGTTTGCTGTATGAATTGTGTGCGTTAATGTAAGTGCGATAACAGCAGATTCCAAGCCTTAAGTTTACACTGTATGTTGTGGTTCACTGGGTTCAGCTTTTTGAGCGTCTCTGCTAATAAAAGCATATTCAAGTCTGGAAGAATTATATCTTGTGTTAAAATTGAGGTTGGTGAACAAGTTATAAAGAAACAGTTTATCCATTGAAAAATATGACCCAGGCAGCTGGTTCTTGACTGGTTAGATTTCCCCTGTTGGGCTGCTGCTTAGTTCAAGGGGGAGCACGTAGGTCAGGCGGCAGCTCGGAGCTGCCTGAGGGTACGAAGACGAGCAGTAGGGATCAGGGGAGCGGTCTGGAGACCTGGAGAAGGGAAACGAGCTCCAATTCTTTCCCTGCTTCTTTTCTTTCTTGTCAACAATTCTGTAGAGCAGTGGTTCTCAACTAGGGATGGGGGCAACAGTTTTACCCTCATGGCCCACGTGGCAATGTCCGGAGACATTTTCTGTTGCCATGGAGGGGAGTGCTACTGGCATCCAGGGGTGGAAGCCAGGGGTGTGACATCACGTCCTTCAGTGTGCAGGGTGGCCCCACAGCATAGAGTGACAGGGCCCCACGTCCTGCCCAGCACAGAATGAAGGGCCCCAGATGTCAATAGTGCTTTGGTTAGGAAATCGATCTTTAGAGGAAAATTCCAGAAGGATAAACATAGCTACCAACTAGAGCCCAAACTGTGCATTTGATTTGGTTTCTCTTATATATTTGCATATATTTTTGTTTCTACATTTCTTTTTCCTTTTTTTATCCCAGGCCTCCGTTTACAGCTTTCAACCAGAAAGAACTAGCTGGAAAGATCAGAGAAGGCAAATTCAGGCGAATTCCATACCGTTACTCTGATGAATTGAATGATATTATCACGAGGATGTTAAATCTGAAGGTAAAGACTGTAAGATTATACATTGTCTGTTTTTATTTTTCAGTTACATTTTGGAGTATATATTCAGTCTCGTGGAGCAATGGAGACCGAAGAAACATTCAATCTATTTCCTTAGCTAAATATACTCCATTACCACAAGGGAAAACATATGTAAATTTGGCACGCTGCACGTCCTTGCCGGCCACCTTCTGCGCTTTCTCCATTTCTCCTCCCACACGCCGCCTGGCTCACAGATGGTCGGTAGCAGGGAGAGATCGCAAAAAAGATCCAGATCCTCAGTTCCCCTTGTCCTTGCCTACCTCCGAGCGGCAGGTGGTAAGGGAAGGGGCCAGAAATAAGACTTTATTACTCTGTCTCTAGCTCTAATTGAGAGCTTAGAGTGGGGGCATGGCTAAAAGGCATAGTACAGATGTTCTGTGGAAAACCTCTGGCCACAGGATGAGGAGGGAGAGGTTCTGGGGCTCGGGTTGATGTAAGAGAAGGTAAATCGCAAGGAGGTTGCAGGTGGAGTAACAGGATTGAAGGTCACTGAGAGACCCAGGCGGGACTCCCCCTAAAACAGACCCTCGCAGTGTAGCCGAGCAGCAGTGCCAGATGCACCAAAGCACTCCAGGGACCGAGCCTTCCTAGGAAGGGGGAAAGGGAAAGCGAGGTAAGTTAAAATCTGCATTGCCTGTGGATCCAGAGCCTCATGAATGAAAACGGGAACTTGTTCTTCCAGATGTTTAAGATGGGTCCATAAAGGAGTCTTTTTGTTTGCCTTGGAAATATATGCCCTGTTAATGTAACTGCTCTCTTAGGGCAAATATTCTGTTGCACAATCTGATAACACGTGATTTTTTTTTTTCCTTAGGATTATCATCGACCTTCTGTGGAAGAAATTCTCGAGAGCCCTTTGATAGCAGGCTTAGTTGAAGAAGAGCAAAGAAGAAACCTTGAGAGAAGAGGGCGACGATTGGGAGAGCCAGAAAAGTTGCAGGAGTCTGGTCCTGTTCCGAGTGAGCTGAAACTAAAGGAAATGCAGCTACAGGAGCGGGAGCGAGCCCTCAAAGCCAGAGAAGAAAGATTGGAGCGTAAGTCTGAGTGGGACTGAAGCAGAGGAGAGCTTGAGTGGGTCATGTTGATGTGTGTGATATCGATTCGAACAGAATATTTCTGCAGGTCCTATTAGAACCTTTGTATAAACACTTCAAACCAAAATGTGCACCGTAGACTGATCAAACTCGCTGGCGCCTTCGTCTTGGGCTTCTCTCTCTGGGGCCAGTTGCTAGGCGTTCCTCTTGTTGGCCATTAGCTGTGATGGCCCTAATCAGTAGGCACAGAGCTTTTTTCCCCTCATCTCTACTATAAATACCCTAAAGTTTATTGATTATAAAGGAAAGTCTTAACAGTTTCTGCCTTCCATCATAAAAACCTTGACTTCTACATTCTGAAATGGCTTCTCCAACACAGGTCCAGGTCTAAAACCCTAGTCTGTAGGAATAGGTGTATGCAGGCAGTTTAATAGAGAACACGGGTGCCAGATAGTCTAGGTCTATAAATAATGCTCTGATAGGGATTAACATTGAATTGATGAGTATTAACTGATTAGGTGCTAATTAGTTTTGATGTTGAAAGTCTCCCCCACCAAGATGAGAGCTGCTTACCAAAGCTTTAGGGTTACACAAGGTAAGCACAGCGACGAGAAGGAGGCTCTTCGTTTTAATGCTGGGAGATGAGAGATGGGGTTGGGTCTGCCTCCTACCACCCTCCTGGCTGAGCTGTTTTACTTCTACAGCTTCAGGCCCAATGTAGGCTTAAATATTGCTCGGGACCAGCAGTTAGCGTAATGGCTGTCGCTGGACTCCCATGTAGTTGATCGTGGCTCGAGTCCCGGACCCGGTGGCTTAAACTCACGCCGGTGCTTGTGCGTGCGTGCCCAAGATCCCGAGAAGAGAATGGAGGAGAAGGGATTGCGGCGTGGCACAGTCAGGTTGACTGGGGCATTCGGTAAGAAAGCTTGCACAAAATGTTACCCATCAGTGGTCAGGCGTACTAGTTTTAGTGATAAGAAAAAGTGAAAAGATGACCAAATATAACTTATCTAATGACCAAAGCCACGCATTAACCTTTTTCTTTTTCCATTCCTTTTAAAAGAGAAGGAACGGGAGCTTTGTGTGCGTGAGAGACTAGCCGAAGACAAACTGGCTAGAGCAGAAAGTCTGTTGAAGAATTACAGCTTGCTGAAGGAACAGAAGTTCCTGTCGCTGGCGAGTCACCCAGGTATGAGAGCGTCTCGGTAAACAGAAGCTGGCACTGCAGTTGAACACGTGCGCTGGTATTACCCACAAGGCAGCTTGGAGCCTTTTAGCCTACAGAGTCTCAAATTTTAAGATGATTTCATTGAGTATGTGCATCTCAATGGAAATAAAATTCCATGTATAGCAAGGAGTAATTTACTGACCTCACAGACCTAAGGCATATGATTTCATCTTAGAACATATTACCAAACTTTAGTATTTGATATTTATTTTTAAAATTAGGGCATTTTACACACTGCTGTACATCTCAGATTTTTCTCTGGTATATATATTAAAACTACATTTCTCTACAATTTCAAGCAAAAAAGTCCCACCTTTTAATACTGCCACACCTCATCCCTCATGGAGAGCATGACTTAAAAGGCATAACAAGCCGACTGCAAACTAGGCCACCATTTTGGATCTTTGCTAAGACCCAAATCGAAACACCTATCTGTTGAACCTAGATTGTTTAATGTTATGTCTGCCTGTGTTTTGTGTGTTGCCTTCTCCATTCAGAGTCTGGTTGCAGACTCAGCTTTCTCACAGCCCTCTCTGTGTGACACTCTCCCTTCACTCTGCTCTAACGAGACATTGTTACCAGTGAACCCTCATCTAACATGCTTTCTCCATTTCTTAGCAACCTAAGTCTAATTTAATCTACTCAAAAGAGTAGATTACGGAAAACCCAAAGTGTTAAACATTTGACACAAATTAGTTGTCAAAAGCTTTGTGTTGATTTTAAAAGTTAAGCATCTGGGGACCAGCAGATGGCGTGTTGGTTACATCACTGGACTCCCATGTAGTCGACCACTGTTCAAGTCCCAGACCCAGCTGTTTAAAACTCACCAGGTGCATATATGTGAGTGCCTGAGATCCTGAGAGGAGAATGGAGGAGAAGGGATTGTGGCATGAACATCTCCCCTATGGGGTGATTTCTCACTCTCTGTCTCTCTCTCTGGTGAGAGCATGTGCCCTATAGCAAAATCTCGCTCTAAAAAATAAATTAAGCATCTGGATTTTTGGTGAAATTTGGTCAGAGATCTTCTGAACTCCCTTACTCTGTGTAGGATAGCACATATGAAGGCTGCTCTTTTCATCTTGGATAAATTGAGAGAGACTCTGATCCATTCAGGGAGCATGGCAGCATTTTGGAAATGGAACAGACAAAAAAAACCTACTTACATTTGATTGCAGTAACTTTGTAGTGAATTCGTGATAGAAACAAATTACACTAGTGATGGAAGTAAATGAAACGAGGATTATATGAAACTCCGGCTTTATCTCTGTTGGTGTATCTCCTTTTCCCTAAATCTCACTATCTGCCATTTCAGTATTTTTATGCTAGTGCAGCTTTCTCTTAGATTTCACGTTATCGTCTATAAAGACAAAATAGACTGGAATCACGACTAGATATGATAAAGCGAGGAGAAAATTTGATCTGGGTGAGGTTCATGCATCATACCTATTGCAGAGAGTGCTTGAAGACCCTGTCGGGGTTGGCTTTTTCAGCTACAGAGTCGCTTTGCACCTTGCTACGATAGTCTTTGAGCAAAGGATGAAAAGAGCTGGATAAGGAAGATGTCTTTCAGGTCATAGCACATGTAGGTATGGGCATCTACCAGTCTGTGAATAATGGCATTGAAAATGAGCTATCCCCTGAGGCTAGGGGACATTTTAGAATATTGAGTACTGAGAGTTCTGAGCATGTCAGATCCATAAGATAAGCAAGAAAGCGGTGGGGAGTGCCCTGCCGTTATGAACTCTGGACAGCTGGAAATATCCTGTCTCCATCCTTAAGCTATGAAATTCAGGTAAGAGAAAGATTTCACCAGTGTATGGAAATATTCATGGTAAGGACCAGCAGTTGGCGTAATGGCTGTGTCTCTAGACTCCCATATAGTCGACTGCGGTTCAAGTCCTGTACTCGGTGGCTTAAACTCAACGCCAGGTGCGTGTGCGTGTGTGCTCAAGATCCTAAGAGGAGAATGGAGGAGAAGGGATTGTGGCGTGGCCATCTCCCCTGGGGTGTGATTTCTCGCTTTCTGTCTCTCTGTTTCTCTATGCCTTTCTGGTGAGCGCACGCACCCTATAGCAAAAACCTCTCAAAACAAACAAAACAAAACAAAAAAAACCATGCAGCATCTTTTTAAAAACCAATTCTTTGTCTATTTAATGGAATGCTCATTCTTTTTCTTTTGTGTAATGAAATGCCAGTTGTTGGGACCAGCAGATGGCATAATGGTTATGTCTTTGGACACCCAAGTCCTGGACAAGGTGGCTTAAACTCACACTGGACACGTGTGCATACATCCCCAAAATCCAGAAAGGAGAATGGAGGAGAAGGGATTATGGCATGGCCATCCCCGCTGAGGGGTGATTTCTGGCTTCCCTGTCTCTCTTTCAACGTCTTTCTGGTGAGCTCACATACCCTGTAGCAGAAATCTCTCTCTAAAAAAAAAGAAATGCCAGTATTTTTCTAAACACTTTTCTGTCTTATAAAACCAGGAAAACAATGTTGTATAGGTATTTGTGATAATAGAAAGGTGGATATTTTGAAGCAGTGGAGTTAAGGTCTAGAATGATCCAGTTTGCTCTGAGGCAGACGCAGGGTGTGAGGTAGGACCACTGGAAAGCCGCGTGTCTCTGCTGCCTGCTCCTACCTCAGGCTGTTCCCATTTCTTCTGCTCTTTGTCCAGATCACCCCGTGGCTTCTACTTCCTCGCTTTCTTCAGGTCTTTGCCCAGAAGTCCTTCTGAGGCTTTCTGTTGTCACTGGAGCCACCACCAGGATGCCTGCCTGCCCCATAGCACCATCAAGTCCTCCCCTGTTGTCCCTGTTCATTTGTTAATGAGCTATCTCCTCCTGCTAGAATAGGGTCTTCGTTTGGTTCATGATGGCCTGTATTGTGAGCGCAGTAAATATTTGAACCTATTTCCATTAAATGAATACAAAAGAAAAACAAAAAGGTCTGGAATTTTCCTGCAAGTGCCCAGTTCCCGTATGGCTCTGGCAGGCGTTAATGTGATCATTTTCTCCATGTAGAAAGCACAGTTCGCAGTTCACTACGCTGTTTCTTGATTTACCTTTTCCATGCCGAATGCGTTCAGGCTCTTTCTGAAACAAGTTCTTGAATTAAGCTGCTTTCGACTAAGTGTTGTAAACACCTAAACAAAACTGTAGATGTCTTCTGTAAGAAAGAACCTCTGCTTCTCTTTTTCTGGAAGTAAAGTGTTTTACATAGAAAGGCAGTTGTTTTCCAAAATAGAAATAAATAACATTGATTTCCAGAAGCTTTATATTATGGCCCATATTTTAGTACACTTAAGAGAAACGTTAATGTTAAGAGAATAAAACAAATGCTCCTTGGGTTTTGGTACACTCTAGGGTTTTCTTTATTAGTGCTGTGGATGAAAAGGCTGATTGATTTCTGCCAGTACCCCACCCCTACACTCCTATCCCAGAGAAAATAAGACAGGTACCAGATTTCAAATGCGAACTGAAAGAGTAAATATTTTTTGATAAGCACAATACGTAAGATGGGGTTGAACTTCTGTTCAGATAACTCAGAACCGTTTTTATTTTTTATTCCTAAAGAACTTCTTGATCTTCCATCCTCAATAAGTAAGAAGAAAGTTCATTTCAGCGGGGAAAGTAAGGAGAACGTCATGAGGAGCGAGAATTCCGAGAGTCAGCTCCCCTCCAAGTCCAAGTGCAAGGACCTGAAGAAACGCCTTCACGCTGCTCAGCTGCGGGCCCAAGCGCTGTCCGACATTGAAAAAAATTACCAGCTGAAGAGCAGACAGATCCTGGGCATGCGTTAGCCCTGCGGGAGCCCCGCAGTGGTGTCCGGTATTTGGTAATGGCCACCCTTGGAAGATGGATATTTCAGCACTGTAGTTCTCTTGATAGCCTTGGTTCTGTGAGCCTTCCTCTGGCGCAGTAAGCGTGATGCTTCGGAATTGCTTCGCTGTTCTTAAAACTTCTCAATGACTGTACGAAATGACTGTGCAAAATATCTGCACCTTTCCTTTTTCTTCTTTTAAGAACACTTGATAGAAAGGATGATACTTTGGCTGGTTGGGTTTTTAATCCTGTGTGTGACTGCTACCAGGAACATACGAGGTGACATTCCAAATTTTGGGGGGAAAAATAATGTTAGGAAAAAATATTTATCCAGGAGGGGTAGTTGTTGAGAAGTTTCCAGTGACTGAGGAGTGTGCTGACGATCGTCATGTCTGGGTGTAAAATTTAAGCCCGATAGTACTTGAGAAGTTTTAAATGATTGGGTGGTGTGCTGCCGATTGTGATGTCTGGGTGTAAAATTTAAGTCTGAGGTTTTAAGTGTTCCTAAGCTTAGGAAACCTGACTGAGTGCAAGTCGTTCTCTGACTCGGTGACTCTTACTCATAGACGTCCCATTGCTCTGGAACGGAATCTGTTACCTTTGTGAATATTCATCACTGTGATGTCTATATTTTTTTCCTTTTTCTTCTATTCAATAGTAACCGACTGGATGTCATCTACGCATCTGTCCCATTAAATAAAATACTTCTTTAGTTTTCTCGTGTTTATGGTGGTCTCTGCCATGCATCGATCTCCTAGTTGGAGGGGTGTACAGGCAGGAGAGCGTGGGCTGGATGCCCCGGACAGCTGCCTTCTGCTCTGCAGCCGCGATGGGTCCGTCTACCCACCCCGGTAACCATGGGAGCCAGCCATCCTCAGCTGGGGGACACTTGGCAATGTCAGAAAACTAAGTTTTTACTTACTTATTCTATGAGCAAGAGAGACAGAGACACAAAGAGACAGCATCCCCAACAGTAATGAAGGGCTAGTGATGAGAGCTAATGGCTCCTTCACATAGGTAGGCTTATCGCACAGCTAATGATGTAGTTCCCTCAAAGACCAACGATAACCAAACACCTGGAAGCGGATCACCTCGCCTTTGTGCGGTAGCCAGAGATTCATCCTCAGGGCCATTTTGACATAAATATTGACTATTAACCTCTGGCCAGCTATCTAACTTGCAAAGGCTGGTGAATGAAATGAATGAATGAAATGAAAATGTGGGACTCTTGTTCAAAAAGCAGGAAACAAGTACCATTAAAGGCCCCACCTGGGGCCGGCAGGTGGCATGGTGGTTAAGGCACTGGACGCCCACATGGCCAACCATGGTTCAAGTCCCAGACCTGATGGCTTGCTTTCTCACTCTTCCTTTCTCTTTGGTTAAAATTAAAGAATAATATATATATATATATTTTAAAAGGAGCATATGGGGGCCGGATGGTGATGTAGCAGTAGCGTAATGCCCTGTGACGCTGACCCACCTGGGAGGGTCTGGGGTTCGCGTCCTGTGACCACACTGTGCATGCTGGTGCGTGTGCCCATCATCCAGGCTGGCCGACAGGCTGGGGGTGGGTCACAGAGTGGATCCTGTTGGGGGTGCTTGTCTTTCCATCTGTCTCTGTCTCTCCCCTGACCCTGAGCCCAGGATAAAAGTTATATATAACTTTCCTTCCAAGATATCAGTCATCCCCTCCAGCTTATTGGGGTATCATTTGCTATTTAATGTGCTAAGAAAACTTAAAACCTTGAATTATTATCATGAATTTTACCATTCATCTTTATGTAGTGCAATGTCAGTTTTAAGTGCAGTTAGAGCATTTAATGCATGTGTGGAAATTACACCATTCTTTTTTTTTTTAAGTTTATTTCTTCTGAGAGAGTAGTACCTCCAACTGGACCTTCATGCTGAGACACCCTCACCCACCACCCCCGTCTCAGCCAGCCCAAATCAAGGGCATGCGTGTACACCCAGCGTGTTCAGCGAACCCCGGGGTGCTAACTCAGGACCTTTGCCGTGGGTGGGCCCGGTCCTGTTAGCACTGCACCACCACCGCACCACCACCCGGTCTCACACAGTTCCTGCTTTGTGGATGTCCCCTGGAGAGTGCCTCAAGCTGGTCAGAAGAGGGCAACACACCAGACCCTCATAGGCATCTGGGGACCCATGACTGCCACTTACTTGGTTCCATCTTCCCTGCAGTTCCAGAACTACTTTATGCCAGGTCTGGAGAAGTCAAGTCAGACGTCTTCATCACAAGGCCATTGTCCTAACCCATGGCACGCAGGTCATCCTCAAGAATTTTTTTTTTTACTTCACGAGGGTGAAGGGGGTAGGGGTGGGGCAGAAGAGAGAAAGCATCCTTCATAGGGAATGGCCATACTGCCATCCCTTCTCATCTCTCCCTTCTGGGATTTGGGGCACACATGCACACATACCTGCACACCTGGCATGTTTCTCAGGCTGCTAGGTCTGGGACTCAGACCATGTGGTCAGCTCTATGGGATCCGGCTGCCTTAACCACCAGGCCTCAGAGCTGGCCCAATCCCAAGGATCTTTAAGCCTCTGAGCTGAGACTTTCTTTGCGCCTGGATCAGGATACCTGATGATCCTTGTCACGACACGGTCTCCAGCTGGCCAGCCCCCAGACATGAGGCTGGGGAGAGGGGAGAGTGCTGAGGACAGCTCCTGCCATGCTCTGCCCCAAGATGCTTTGGGGCCTGAATGCCCAAACTGAAATCTTTCCTTGCCTGTGCCCAGACCCCTGCTGGCAGCAGAGTATGGGGCATTCAGTGTGTGTGTGTATGGGGGGGGAGGTGGGGGGCAGAGCGTGGAAAGGGGAGGCCAGATAGGGCCCAGTGCACCTGGGGCAGGGGAGCCCTGAGAACCATCCTGGGGTGTCCAGGGCTGTGGCAAGAGAGGTAGGACCATGCATGAACTGAGGGTTTAAGGCCCTATGCATGGTCCATTGACCCACTGAACTTCACGTACAAAACACAAACTCAAAGATGCCATTAAAATTTGAACATCCAGGGACCAGCAGTTAGCGTAATGGCTATGTCCCATGTAGTCGACCGCGGTTCGAGTCCTGGACCCGGTGGCTTAAAACTCATGCTGGGCGTGTATGCGTGCGTGCCCAAGATCCTGAGAGGAGAATGGAGGAGAAGGGATTGCAGTGTGGCCATCCCCCCTGGGGTGTGATTTCCGGCTTTCTGTCTTCTTTCTGTCTGTCTAGCGAGCGCATGGCCCTATAGCAAAAACCTCTCCAAAAAAAAAAAAAAAAAACGTTGAACATTCAGGGACCAGTAGATGGTGTGTGTAATGGGTATGTCGCTGGACTCCCACATAGTTCAAGTCCCAGACCCGGCGGCTTCAAACTCACACCGTGTGTGTGTGTGTGTGTGTGTGTGTGTGTGTGCCCAAAATCCCAAGAGGAGAATGGAGGAGACTAAGGTGTGGCCATTGCCTGAGGGTTGATTTCTCGCTTGCTATCTCTCTGTCTCTTGCTTTGTCTCTGGAAAGTGCACAGGCCCTATAGCAAAAATCTCTCTTAAAAAAAAAAAAATCCAAAATGCTCCAAATCTGAAACGTTTTGAGCATCAAGATGATGCTACAAGTGGAAAACTCCACCCCTGACCTCATGTGAGGATGGCAGTCAAAACGCAGCAATATGAAAATACTGTGTAAAATACCCTCAGGCTGTGTATATAAGTATGCGTGGGAAACATACATGAATTTCGCTTTTAGACTTGCATCCCATCCCTGAGCTAGCTCATTATGTATATGCATATATTACAAAATCTGAAAAAAATCCCAAATCTGAAACATTTCTGGCCCCAAGCATTTTAGATAAGGGATAGTCAACCTGTATGAGGAATTTCAAGACCGCAGGGCTGGCCTTGTAGTCTCAGGGCTAAGAGAGCCGGTCCTGGTCCCGTATGACTGATCGGGGTTTGAATCCCAGCCCTTTCTGCATGAAAAACATGCAGGGTGAGTGGGTGGGTGTCCAGCAGGATAGAGGGATGGAGGAGGACTGCAGCATGACTGTGCCCCGCTTGGGAGGGCTCTCTCCCTTTCCATCTGTGTCTGGTGAGTACGTATACCCTCTGGCAATCAAAAAATTTAAAAAAGAAAATAAGGGGCCAGCAGATGGTGTTAGGGTTACATTGCTGGACTCCCAGGTGGTCGACTGCAGTTCCAGTCCTGGACTTGGCAGCTTAAGATTTATGCCAGGCTCGTGTGCGTGCGTGCCCAAGATCCCGAGAACAGAATGGAGGTGAAGGGATTGTGGCATGGCCACCCAGTCTGGGAGGGAAATTTCTTGCTTTCTGTCTCTCTCTGTCTCTGTGGCAAGCACACCACTCTATGGCAAAAATCTCTCTCGAAAAAAAAATAGGGACCAGCAGTTGGCGTAATGGCTATGTTGTTGGACTCCTGTGTGGTCGACCGCAGTTTGAGTCCTGGAGCCAGTGGCTTAAACTCCTGCTGGGCGCATATACATACGTGCCCAGGATCCCGAGGAGAATGGAGGAGAAGGGATTGTGGTGTGGCCATCCCCCCTGGGGGGTGATTTCTCACTTTCTGTCTTTCTTTTTCTGGCGAGCGCAAGCCGCCTATAGCAAAAACCTCTCCAATAAAAAAATAGGAAATACAAATAATAATTTCAACCACAGAGCATCAGACAGCTGGGCTCCTCTTAGTGCCAGGTCCTTGGACACGTGGCGCCCCATGGGACTGCATGTTGGGAGCTTTGCCTGTAACACCATCTCTTTCTTAAAAAAAACTCCTTTCCTACCTTAGAAAATGGTGTCTGCTTTTTGTTTTGAATCTGGGCATGCTCTAATTTTTCCCATCCCAGACACCACCTTTATTTTCATTCATTACGCTAACTGCTTAATTCGGTCAACCATTATTGACCCTCTTAGCCAGGTGCTGGACCCTGAAGTCCCTGCCCTCACGAAGAGTCAAACAGGGCAAGACCAGAAGCAATAAGCGATGGCCAGGGCGCGCCTTGTAAGTGCTGGGAGCAGAGCACAGCAGGTAAAGCAGGGAGTGGGGAGAACAGACTTGGGGTGAGGGCTTGCGATTTTGGAAGTGGCAAGTACGGGTGTGGCTGGAAGAGGAGGAGGCTAGCAGCGAGGGTTAGGGTGGATGAGAAGAGGAGAGGGTGCTGCGTGGGGTGCAGTGTCTAAGGAGGGGGACGAGAAGGAAAGACAGCGTACCTGGTGGGGCCAGGGCTGGGTGAGGGGACTGAGCAAAACTGGGAGAAGCAAGAGGGCAGGATTTGAGAGTGGGCAGAGGCTTGGAAACGGAGGAGCGATGTTTTGAATCTCATCGTGAATCCTCTCTCCCCTTCCTATTTTTTTTTTTTAAATGACATTTGGACCTTTTAGAAACATACCATCAGATATACCACTATAAAGTAAAAATCTATTCTAGTTTTTGTTGACTGTAAAACAATGCCAAGTAGATGAATTTACTAATTCCCAGCTGTTTTTCTTCTGGAATGGGCTAACCATTTTGAAACTATCTAGTCCATTACAGGAGTATTCGATTCCTTAAGCTTTGCGATCTATTCTTTGGAAAACTTGGTAAAAAAAAGGATTCGTTTTTCTGTATAGGGATGAGTCTATGAGAACATACTCGGTATTAGTGATAGCACAACGCAGAACAGATCATGTGTATGTGTCGTGTTCACGTCAGTGGCGACTTCCTAAGCTGGTAACTAACTATGGAGACTGTCCAGGATGAATGCCGTCCAAGCGTAGTCAGCCGCAGGCTACACTCAGCCCCTGAACATGGCTGATTAAAAATAAAGAAGGGTAAGGAAACAAAACATACTCACCAATTATGACATTTTCAAGAAGCTACTCTTCGCAGAAGTAAACAAGAGGGACTTTCCGGAAGCTGCTGAGCGGGACTGGGAGGTTTAAAGCTATGGCTTTGATAAGCACCCGAGCAGCTGCAAGAGTAGATTCTGCAGCATACAAGGATGATTCTCTGTAGGAGGTGGGTATTTTCTCCATCTAAATAAAAACATGGAACGCTTGACGGATTTGTATGTCATCCTTGCGCGGGGCCACGCTAATCGTTCCAATTTTAGAATATGTGCTGCCGAAGCGAGAACTCCCCTTCCTAGCTCTAATGCCAATGAAACCTCCTTTCTGTTCACTGCTAAGGCTAGGCACATCTCGGCATTTGGATGATGATGGTAGATTGGAGGGAATCGTTCTGATAGGGAGTGGGGAGCAGGTTCCTCCAGAAAGACGCTTTTCCAGCATCTCCAGGTGTGAGATCTTTCTAAGATGCTCTGCTAGACGCCAACACCCCACTTTCTATCACAGAGTTTACAGGTGAAGCACTGTCTGCTCAATAGAAAGGGCTGGATTTTGACGATTAGCCAGCTGTTCGTACAGACAAAAACCACCAGGTGGCGCTATGGTTCTTCGAGACCAGAAATCCACACCATCTAGCAGAAATAATGGAGTAATTGGTAGTTAGGGATTTCGTGCCAACCATTGGTTAACTGCCTTCTACTCATTATTTCATTCGATCCTCGCAACACCCCAAGAATGGGGGATCATCAACGCCAACACACCAGGAAACCGGGGCGCAGAGCTCAGAGCAGTCACAGTGGACACAGGCAGCGGGGATCCATCTGCTCCCCAAACCATCCAGTTTCCCTGATGGTGACTTCAGGGTGAAGATCCACAGCTGCGCCCAACACATGATGATAAGGAAGGCGGAAGCAGAGCCACCAGCAGGGCCAAGGTGCTGGAAGAGTTGGGAGAACCAAGTGACCCTGGGAGGACCCCAGACCCTGGAGTGGTTTGCCTCTCCTTTTCCTCAACATCGGCGTCTACACTGTGGCTTCCATTTCCTCAGAAGTCCAGTTCCCTGGGCTGCCCAGCGTCCTTCCCAGAAGTGTTCCTGCTTCCAGAGGACCCTCTGCCTTCAGAACCAAGCCCTGCAGAAGCTGCTTCCCTGGAAAACTTGGGCTAAGGCTGGGAATGAACCTGGGATGAATGTGCTGGGTGCCCTTGGCAGCTGTTTAAAAAGAATGAAGAGGGGGCCGGCAGGTGGCGTGGGAGCTAGGGCACTGGGCTCCCACATAGTCAACCACAGTTCAAGTCCTGGACCTGGCAGCTTGCTTTCTCACTTTCTCTTTCTGTCTCTCTCCGGTGAGTCCATATGCCTGTAGCAAATTTAAATAATAATGGTAAATAAAATTAATAAATATTTATTTTTTAAAAACTTATTTTAAAAAGAACAAGCACGAAGAGGATTTCCACCAGGGAGAAGGTGACTTGGTGGCTGGGAAAAGAGGATCCCTGTGGCATTGATGGGTTTCCCAGTGAGGAACAGGATGAAACCAGCTCTCCCAGAGGCCTGCAGGCTGATGGCTGGAGGCTGGGAACCTGTGGCCTAGTTCGCCCTCCCCCACCTCTCCAGGCCGACCTCCCCCACGCTGGGAGTGCAGAGGTCAGCTGACAGGGTGGACGCAGGCCCATATTCAGAGGGCCAGCAGGAGCACCTGCTTCCACCCTGAGAAGGCTGTTTCCTTTTCTGGCACCACCAGGGCACCAAGGCTCCAGGCTTCTCAGAAGTCCCTAACTCCCAGACAGCCACCTGCCTCCCTCGGACCAGCCAGCCAGGGGGCAAACCCCCTCCTTTCAGGGCTCTGACTTGCCCTGGGACAACCCACTGGTCATCTTGATGCAACTGGGTGTTCTGTAATCCTACTCACTCCACCCAAAATGTTTACTGCAGCTGGTCTCCCTTTGAATGATGAAGTGATAACATCATTGTACATAACAATGGAGATATGTCTAGCGAAAATCTAAAAGTAAGCATTCCATCCTCACAATCCCACTTTCAAAGCAGCTGTTAACGAATGTTTCTTCCAGACCCTGGGGCAGGAACAATGGGGACAGATGGCTCTGAGGACGGGGATCTCTGTGTGTATGTGTATATGTTTTAAAATACTCGGGCCAACCATGTGGTCCAGTGGTTAGAGAAGTCGAATCTCACGTAGCTAATCACCGTGTTTGAATCTTGGTTTGAATCCTAGCCCTAGTGACTTGAAAAACGTGTTGGGTGCATGTGTATGTGTGCCCAAGATCTCAACAGGGGGGAGAAATGGAGAAGGGATTGCAACGTGACTATACCCCTTCGGGAGGGGGCTCTCTCTGTTTCTCCTTTCTGTCTCTTTCTGGAAGCTAAAAAGCAAACACACAAATGGGATCTTAATATAGATACTGTTCTTGGGACCAGCAGTTAGCATAATGGCTATGTCGCTGGACTCCCATGTAGTCGACCACGATTCGAATCCCAGACCTGGTGGCTTAAGCTCACACTGGGCCCATGTGCGTGTGTGCCCAAGATCCAGAGAGGAGAATGGAGGAGAAGGGATTGCGGTGTGACCATCCCCAGATAGAGATGTATATATATGTATGTATGTATATATATATAGAGAGAGAGAGAGAGAGAGAGATACTGTTATTTTTGTGGTTGTCTGTGTGTGCACATGCACATGTATGGTGTTTTAGACAGGGTCTCCCTGTGTCGCAATCCTCCTGCCTCTGCCTCCTGAGCAGCTGAGACCACAGGTGTATGCCACTGTGCCCAGAGTGTATGTGGGCTGGGAATCAAACCCAGGCCTGACACGCGGCCTCAGCCTGCTAGATCACAGATTGCCCATGCATATTCTGTGTCCAGACCTGTAACACTCTTTGATCTGATTCTTTTTTTTTTTTTTTTTTAGAGAGAGAGAGATTTTTACTATAGGGCGTGTGCGCTGGCCAGATAGAAAAACAGAAGGCAAGAATTCACCCCCTGGGGGAATGGCCACTCCACAGTCCCTTCTCCTACATTCTCTTCTCAGGACTTTGGACGTGTACACACACATACTTGGCATGAGTTTCAAGCTGCTGGGTTTGAGACTCAAACCACAGTCGACTACCTGTGAGTCCAGAGACGTAACCATTATACCATCTGCTCGTCCCAATATACTTTTTTCTTTTCAAAAAGTTTATTTATTTCTTCCAGGAGAGAGTGAGATACAGAGAAAGAGACTAGAGATAGGAACCCCCAAGAGGATCCTTCCCTCCAGGATCCACCCACAGCCAGCCAGGATCGTGGACACTTGTGTACCTGGTGTGTGCAGTGAGTCCTGGGCACATGAACCTCAGTCCCTTGCATGTGGCGTCAGCCTCACAGGACAGTGTCCCTGCTATATCCCACAGTTGGCTGGCTTTGTTCCATTAAGAATCATTATTTTGGGACCAGCAGGTGGCATAGTGGTTATGTCACTAAACTCCCACAAGGTCAACCACAGTTCAAGTCCCCGACCTGGCGACTTGAAACACACTGGGTGCGTATGTGTGCGTGCCCAAAATCCCCAGAGGAAAATGGAAGAGAAGGGATTGTGGTGTGGCCATCACCCCCTGGGGGGTGATTTCTTGCTTTCTGTTTCTCTGTCTCTCTCTGTCTCTCTAGGAAGCACATGCACCCTGTAGCAAAAATCTCTCTCTAAAAAAAAACCATAAAACTAATTCATTCTTGTTTGGCACATGTACACTCTCCTCATCTCTTTTAGACAGTTGCTGTGCACCATCCTTTATTCTGGTCCTCAGTTCATTCTAGGAGGGCAGCCTGAGCCTGAGCCTTGGAGGGAAACAGCCTGCCTGCCATAGCAGCAAGGAGGCAGGTCCAGCTCCGGAGCGCTGCCTTGTGGGCAGGAGGGCTCAAGACATTTACACATTTGCACAACTTAGCACCTGTTCCAGCACAGACCACTGGCCCCAATGCTTCCCTGTGGAACCTTGGGGTCCGTGAACTGGGGACATGGGGACACGGTGAAGAAGACTCGCGACCAGGGTCTGGCTGCCCCATGGAGTGTGGGGGGCAAATGCCCTGGTGTCAGGGGAAGAGTATCGAGGCTTACTACAAATCAGGTCCACAGCTACCCCCGTTCCTCTCAGCACAGTATGGGCCCTCCTGCCCTGAGGACAGGCATGAGTGGTTCCCGTGGGGTCTACACTCTGGACTCAAAGGCTGCAACAGCCTGGCTCGGATGCCTGCAGCAGCCCTGCGTCTGCCTGCTTGTTTAGTCTTTTCTTTTGTTAAAGATTTTTGCCATTTTGGGACCAGCAGTTGGCATAATGGCTATGTCACTGGACTCCCATGTAGTTGACTGTGGTTCAAGTCCCGGACTCGGCTTAAACTCACGCCGGGCACGTGTGCATGTGTGCCCAAGATCCCGGAGAGGAGAATGGAGGAGAAGGGATTGAAGCATGGTCATCCCCCCAGGGGTGATTTCTCGCTTTCTATCTCTCTGTCTCTGTCTTTCTGGCGAGCGCACGTGCCCTATAGCAAAAACCTCTCAAAAAAATATTTTTATCATTTGGGCACGTGCACTCTCTGGACAGAGAGACACAGAGAGAGGGAAAGTGAGAAATTATCCCAGGGAGGATGGCCACACCACAGTCCCTTCTCCACTCTCCTCTTGGGATTTTGGGCACATACACACATGTACCCAGCACGATTTTCAAGCCGCTGGATCTGGGACTCCGACTGAGGTGTCAACCCTGGGGGATCCAGCTACCCTAACCACACCACCTGCTGGCCCTGGTTTAGCTTCCTTGAGCCTGAGTTTTCTCACCTATAAGACAGGGACAGTAATACTAATAAACTAAGAGGGAGAAACGTAGTCGAGGACCTAGAACAGGGCTGGCCTCTACATTGGTTCCACCTGGCTTCAGGAAAGGCTTAAAGTGGCTTGTAAGAGTGTTTTGTTATACTATAACACACACATAGAAAGCGAGGAGGAAGGACGACGACCTGGACGAAGCCCAGGGTGAGTGCAGTGTGGGGATTGCTGCGAACCTCAGGCTTACCATAGTCGCACACCTGGCTCTAAGCCTCCTGGTGGCCACAAAGAGGATGACCAGCTCGCCCTGGAGGCCCGTCAAATCAAGGCGGTCTGCTTACACCAGAAGTCAGGAGCACCCTGGGCCCGAGGTGCACCCTTATACTGAGAGCACTGTGCGGTAGGAGGAGATCGTCCTCCATGACTCTGGGCCCCTCACCTTGCACCTGAGGCCCTGGGCTTTCTCACCTCTGCCCCACACATAGGCTGCCATCGCCCCAGGCAGAAGTCAGCAGAAGCTATCCTAATAGGGAGAACATTTTTTAAAAATATGTGCATGTGTTTTCCTCTCTCACTGTTCTGTTTGCCTATTTCAGAAGTACATGTATGCCTCGAGGGGAGAAATGGCAGAGAAGGAAAAGGCGCCCCTCTGCTGTGCCGTCCCAGACACTGAGACGCAAGGCACTGAGTCTGCAGCTCTGGGAGCTGAGCCTTGACCAGAGGGAAAGCAGTTTCTAACTTTCCTGCACTCCCTAATGGAGCAGATCACAGAGTCTGATAGAGAAGGAGAGAAAGGCCCAAGGAGGTGCTGGAAGGGAGTAGCCCCTCCTCCCCCTCCCTCCCACCCCCCTTTGAGTGGAGGTGAGCCCCCTGGGCACCTTGCTAAACCACACATTCCAGCCCAGCTCATGCAGCTGTGGCTTGGGACCTAATTTTTTCTTCAAAGAATTATTTTACTTAACTTTATTTAAGTATTTATTTTAATTTGACCAGAGAGGGACAGAGTGAGAGAGAGGAAAAGTGAGAAAGCAAGCCACCGGGTCCAGGACTCAAACCGCGGACCATGTGGGAGTCCAGCACCCTTAACCACCACGCCACCTGCCGGCCCCATGAGACCAGACGCTGTGATGCTTCTTGTCTTGGACCACATTCCAGCCATGAGGTTGTAAGAGGTCTCGGGGATAAAAGCAAATGGGGGAGGGGCACCAGCAGAATAATGTGACACGACTGTAAGGATGGGCCTACATGGGAAGGTCCCAGGTTCACGCCCCGCTCAGGTCCTGAGACCTCCCTGTACACACATGATCTGCGTGCGTCTGCATGCCTGTGATCCTAGCTGGGGCTGGGGGTGGACTGCAATGTGACCACTCTGTTGGGGGTGGCTCTCTCTCCTATTGAAAAAAAACTCTTAAAAAAAAAAAAAAAGTGAGAAGGATGGCCCTCCCTGCCAGGCCATAGGAGTTGGGGAGGAAGCGTCAAGGCTGGGGTTAAGACAGCCAGATCCCCATGGGCCAGCCTTCCTGCTCCCGGCTGAATTCCTGGAGCTGGGGCAAGTGCCATTGAGAGGAGAGGCAGAAGCAGAGGGGTTTGGGACCCGGGGTCCTGTTCGGAACGCTGGTCTGTGGGACAGGTTGGGGTAGGTAAAGGTGCTTGCTGCAGCAGGAGAGTGGACCTGGTATGACCTTCCCGAAGCCCTTGGCACCGTGTGATGTGGGACTGGAAGAGACCCAGTTTCCTGTTTGACTTTCTGAGGGTTCCAGTGAGAATCTGGCTGGAACCTCAGGGATACATATGAGCCTAGGCCTGAACAGGAGTCATAACTATGCTTGGGGGCAGGGGTGGCAGAGCTTTCTGGAACGAAGGATGTATCCAATGGGTTGTCCTTGCCAAGAGAACAAGCCAGGGATTACACCTGCCGTAGATGCTGCAGCACTTTTCCCTAGGATAGCCAGGGCCGGCCTGAGTCCTCGAGCACAGAGCTGTGCAAGGACCCGCTGGGGAACCATTCCCACCACTCCCTGAGCAATGACATGAGGACTTCTAGCTTTCCCGGGGCCACATTACCAAGGAGGCCTGCTTGAACTTTGGATTCATGGACTATTTACCCCAGATCCATCAATTAATTAGCCTAGTGAATGTGTATCTCACTAATCAGGTGGAGATTGTGACAATATGAGATTCGTTATGGGGAACAGAGACCTTACCTAGCTCATCTGGGCAGCGTGTGTGTGTGTGTGTGTGTGTGTTTTCTTTTCTTTTTCTTTTTCTGTTTCTTTTTCTTTTTCCTGTAGGCATAACAGAGATAACCTGCAACACTGCTCAATAAATTGCCTTACTGTCATAAAAGAGAACACGCACCCAGGCAGCTTCTCGGTGGGACCAGCAAAGATGCAGGGACACGGGGCTGGGGCTTGACTGGAGGCCTCCCTAGGACGTGTGACTTGAGCAGAAGTCAGAAGAAGAGATACCCAAATAGTCAGAGAGTGAGCCAAAGAGGGGTGTATGAGAAGGTTTAAAGAAAGCACGTCACATTTGTCCAAGAGGCTTATTAAACTCCTGTGTATGCCTGCTACCAAGCCAGGACTTGGGAGCTCAGAAAGACCTCCCATGCTTCAAGTGGCTCATTCTCGAAGGAGAGCAAAAAAGGAGAACAGCACATATCTCCTGCTCTCTGAATCGATCCCTCATAGGGAGGTGGCTCTGAGAGCCAGGAGTTCAGAACACTCGTAGGCATCCCTCTGCTGCTCTGCCCTGCCCTGGCCTATCCTGAGAGTCAGCGGGTGGAGGTGGAAGCTCCGTGCAGCATTTCCCCAACCCCATGCAGACATAGCCAAGGAGAAGGGAGAAGCTTTTGTCTACGGAAAGAAGTTCCCCGTGATGTGGGTTCTTTTGCCCTCTTCTCCCAATCGGACCCCTAAGCACACACACTTGCACACACACAGGCTGATGCATCCAAAGCCCGCTGTTCTTGCTTGGGCCTGAGGACCTGCTGGGAGCAAGAGGACAGCTCAGAAGGCATTTAAACTCACTTGTAAGGGATCTGGCTTCTGATTACATTTTGCTGAATTCTTCAGTTGAAAATTCACTTTGGTCGTGTAGAACATCTCATTTTACTGTGGGGTGGAGTGTGGAAAGGAGGGCTGGCCTGTTTCCCCAGGGAATCAGGACTCAGTGGGAGCCTAACAGCTCTCAGTCATTCTGAGAGGTTCCTGGCTCTTCTCCTCCAGCACGGAGAAAAGGATTAATTATTAATTTTTATGGCAGCCCAGAAACTGGTATTTGTGAACCACAAGCTCCGACACTTCTTTTCCAACATCCAGCCACTTAGTCCTGGTTTTAGCTGGGCCAGCTTATCAGTCCCATAACCTCAGAAGTGGAAAGGCCTTATCAGGCATGGCTGGGGAGCGAAGGCCAGATTCACGGGGGCAGATGACGGCATGAACGCTGATAACGCTCTCTAAGAAACTCAGAAGCCTTCCCTGGTATCAGAGCTGGGCCTCATTATATTCTCTTTCCGGGCATGCAGCACCTCTTACCTTTCTGCTACTTAGCTTCAGTTTTCAAAGCACTTTCACAAGCGTGATCTCAGTCAATCCCCAAACAACACAGTAACTGGACTGAGTGGATAGTGTTCCCATGGGGAAAGCAAAGGCTCGGAGAGGAAAGAGATGCACCCAAGGTCACCCAGACCCCAAGACTCTGCCTTCTGCATTGCCCTCACCCCTCGGCACTGCCCACTAGGCGGATTCCCTGGCTGGGCCGTTCTGTTAGTGGGGGAGTGTTAAATACTTGGTCCTTGGGTATGTTTTGGAGCTGCCCATGAATCTTCTGGAAGTAACAGCAACATTCGGGGCATTTTTCTGCAAGAGTCCAAAGAGTTTATTAGATTCTCTCTGACTCTAAAGAGAGGAACAACTACTTTTTTTTTTTTTTTTTTTAATTTGACGGAGGGTGTATGTGCCCACCCCACCAGAGTCACTGAGAAAGGGAGGGAAAGTGAGAAAGCACCCCCTATGGCAGAAGGCCACACCACAATCCCTTCTCAATTCTCCTGTCAGGATTTTGGGCACGCACGCACATGCACCCAGTGCTTTTAAGCTGCATATCTGGGACTCAAACCACACGGTCAGCCATGTGGGATCCCACCGCCGTAACCAGCATGCCTCCTGATGGCCCAGAGTGACCTCTTTCAAATGAGTGGTCCTACTGTGCTGTTCTTTGCAGCCATGCCCACCCAATGGGGCCTACTCTCATTGAGTTCTGGGGTTTGCTGAGCACAGACATGGTCAAGAGCTGGGCCAGGTCGGACACTTTGTTAGCCCCAAGTGTTTGCCTGCTTTTGAGTCTGGAACCGTCCAGGCTGCAAATACCAAGCCTGAGTCTGAACAGACATTGCTTTGGGGGGCTCAGGCAGCTTCCTTCTGAGGGGGCGAATGGGACACAGAGCCCGGTTCAGACATAGCTGCACCTCTGGCAGGTGGCATGGTGGTTAAGGTGCTGGACTCCCACATGGCTGACTGTGGTTCAAATATCAGATCTGCTGGCTTGCTTTCTAACTTATCCTCTCTCTCTCTCATCAAATTAAAAACTAATAATAATAACTATAATATATCAAATTAAATAATTCTAAAAAAAGAATAATGTGGGAAAATATAGCTAGATTCCAACCTCATCTCCTATATCAAGTAAAATTAAAAAGTCTTAGTTTCTTCATAGGTAATTTGAGGATAAAAATAGCTCCTTCCTCATAGCACATTGTAGGAGCTAAGTGAGAATGCAAGTGTACTGCTGGTGGGAATGTAAATGAACATAGTTACTATGGAAGACACTATAGGGGTTTCTCAAAAATCTAAAAAAAAAAAAAAATCCAGTGACCCCATTTGTAGGTATTTATCCAAAGAATAAGAAAGCACTGTGTTGAGGAGACATCTGCACATTTGTATTTATCGCAACATTATTCACTATAGCTAAGATGTGAGAGCAACCTAAGGACCCAACAACTGATGGATGGATTAAAAAAATGTGGCACGTGTACACAATGGACTACTACTCAGCCATAAAGAATAATATCACTCAACACAACATGGATGAATCTAGAGGATAAAATGCTAAGTGAAATAAACCACACCATGAGAGACAAGCACTGTATGTCCCCACTTAACATATACCTAATGTCATACTCCATGGCAGAAATGGAAAGACTTGATGCATAAAAGTAGAGAAAGTGACAGTAGATACCAGAGACGGCACCACGTGGGAATGGGGAGAGTTGTAGGCAACAGGCTTAGGGAAAAAGGATCAATAGACACAAGAATGCATGCACACAAGGCTAGTAGGTTGTGGAATGATCACCTCGACAGAGTTAAAAAAAAGGGCATTGCCAAGCTAATGTATACCCTCGGAGGGCGGGGAGGGACAACTAAGAGAATGAATATGGAAGGTACACAACATAATAGAATGTTCTTTGTTGATGATAATGTATATATAATATCCTTGATTAGATTACCACACACTTTATGCATGGTTTGAAAACATACTGTAATACTGTACCCCACAAAGATATATGATAATTATATGTAGCACATGTTAGATGCTGCTGCTTGATAGGCTGAGACCACATGGGAGGCCCAGGTTTGATTCCTGGCCCACCCTAGAAAGTCAGGCATGGTGGCATGCACCTGCAGTCCCAGCTACTTGGGAGGCTGAGGCAGGAGGACTGTGGTAGAGGGAGACCCTGTCTAAAACACACACACACACACACACACACACGCACATGCACACGCACACAAAGCTATTCACTGAGCAGAGGTTGGATAGAAGATGCTTCTCAGCTGAGGCCAGTGGTGGAGCAGCAGTGGACCAGCTGGACCCTTGTAGAAGGGCCTGGATTAATGCCCTGGGACCTTCTGTGCATGCTGGGCACATGAGCACACACCTGTCACCTGGGCTGGCTGAGGCTACGGGCGGATTGCAGTGTGAGGATCCTACTGGGGATGCAGCTGTCTCTCCCACTCAAAATTAAAAGTAAAAAGGACACTTATCCTGGCTTCTCAAACTGAGGTACATTTGGGGTTTCTACAAATAGGCCCTCACAAGAACATGTCTACAATTTACTTAGATAATCTTTGGGTATTACTTTTACATTCAAACAAACCCAAACAAATTACAGAATTCTTACGATTTCTTTTTTCAGATGAAGCAGGAGATCTGCACAGCCATTGCCTCCGGGTAGTGGCTGCTTTGGGCAGGTCCCCATCTACAAACTCTGCCTGGGCCGCTTTGGGCAGGGCTGAGTGGAGCCTGCAGCAAAGCCAGGCACTGAGGTGAAGTTTATCCCCACACCCAGGCCCGAGGTGGCCAACAGTATCTTGGGCTTCCTTGAGAGTTCAAAGTCTCAGGTGTCACAAGTCCCCAGAGCTAAAGATTCCCTCAGGTGGAGTCTCGCTTCCCAGAAGCCTCCAAAACAAACAGCGATAAGCAACGGGCGATGAGAAGCTGGAAGGTGGCCAGCGTGGGGCTGGGTGCCAGGTTCAGGTGGCGGAGCCCAGAAGGGACTGAGGGCTCCCACCACAACAGCCTGTTGGGGCAGCTCCTTCCCAGCCTCCCGTGGCCGCTCTGCCACTGTCCTCTCGGGCAGGATGAGGCACAGAAGATGGGCATGCAGCCCGGGTGAAACTTGGCTGGAACTGGGCAGGCTGGGCTGGCAGGGATGCCAGAAGGCTGGCAAACTGCGCAGGGTGAGGCTGGGCTCCCACCAGCTGCCTGCTCCATGCCAAGGCCTCGGGTGATGACTTGGGGGGCATCTCACCAGAGCAACCTGTGTCTCCAGCTGCCAAAGAGTGCCCGAGAATAGACACCCAGGTGCCAAGCCTTGGCGTATCCCATGCTTTCTGGGCCTCAGGGTCCATGGATGTCAGCCCTCACTGGCTCAGGGCATGGGGGCGGGGGCAGCACCACCCAGAGCACCATCCTGATCTCACCCTAGGCTGCAGCCTTGACCTTGGCTTGGCCTTCGAGGGAGAATGGGAGGTTGGTGGATGGGGCGGAGCTCTTTCTCAGGTCGGATGCTGTACTAGCCCGAGACATCCATTTTCTGACCTTTCTCATCACAGTCGCTGGTTATCTCTGTGAAAACAGATGGGGACGCTGAGACTCAGGAATGACCGCTGGGGACAGAGGAAGGGCACATGGCTAGTGGAGTGCTAGCTGGAGGTGGGGAGGTTTACCCGCATCTGTGCAACTCCTGAGTCAGGCTCTTCCCTCTGTCCCAGCTCTCTGTTACAGAACTCACCCTGAGGCCCCAGTCCCAGCCTCAGTCATGGCCTGCCCCTGCAATCCTCTAGCCCCTTCTCAGGCCTGACGACTCCCTGGAACTCCCCGCCTCGCTTCTTTGCTGTCACCAGGGTGAAAGGGTGACATCCCCACGCTCAGCCTCCAACTGGGCTCAGAGCCCCCATCTCCTGCCCTTCCCTGGGCTGGTTTTCAATCAGGCAATCATCTAAATAGCCAGCATGAGCTTACGAAGGTTCTAGAACTGAACGGAGCTCTCATTCCCCACCCCCTAGCCAGTCTCGACTCCCTATGAGGAAATGATTGGAAGCCCCAGTGGATTTTGAGCTCTGCTTTTATTCTGAGAGTTAAGTTTAAGACCCGGTTCCGCCTCACCAGGTCTGTACACTCCCCAGCCCTTTCCTCTGGTCTCCTCCAGTGGCTGGAGGCAGCGAGGGCAGGAGGGTGGGCTCACCCTTAGGTGGGTGTTGCCTCGCTGTGATTTTCCATTACATCCAGCACCCCTCCTCCCAGGGGGCCACAATCAGGGCGTGTGTTTGTTTGTTTGTTTATTTAAAGGCTGACTTCTGACTTACAGAAAATGACCAGTTTTGCTGTTTTTTACATTCTTTCATCAGATCGTCCCTGCAAAATTCCTACCAGAGGCTTGTCACAGGCCTTGGGCTTTGGGAGGGGCTGCAGCAGGTCCACAGCTGTGCAAGGGCTGCCAGTGTTTCTAGGCCCAGATTTACCTCAGTCTCATGGGCCCAACTTGTAGGGCCCCTACGTGGGGGACTGGCACCTGAAGGAGGCTTCATGGGTCCCACAACCGTCCCCACGGAGACATATTCCATATGGCAGGAAGGAAGATTGGGTTGCCCTCTTTCATAAGTCTTCTTTTTTTTTTTATTTTTATACATTTATTTCTTCCATGAAAGAGAGAGATAGGGCAGGTACCCCCAAAAGGGTCTTCGTTCCACCATTCACCCCCAACCTAAGCGCCCTGATCAGAGGCACACGCCTTGCCTGGAGTATACAGCGAGGTCCTGAGGCAGGAGACTAGGCCTTCCCCATGCGGGTCTGGTGGCATCACCACTGTGCCACAGCTTGGCCCTTCAGGGTCCTTTACGTCACTGTGAGCAACACCTGACCCTACGTGACCCTAGAGGTGGAAGCTGCCCCAGGAGCCCCCTGCACGCCATTCCTTATTGCTTACAAGCCCAGAGAATTGGCATCTACTGGGTTGTTTTCTAAACTAAGTCGAAGACTTGCAACAGTATCGTTTCCTCTGCTCCCCAGGGGCAGCAGGTGTGGCAGATAAAGGTAACCCATGAATGTTCAGCCACATGGGGGGGGGGGGGGCTCACCCCCAGCTGTGAAGTCAGCAGATGGATGGGAACCTCTATTTCACAGTTGTTTGGATGAACCAAACAGATGACGTTGACCCTGCTCCCGAAACACAGAAAGCGCTCGCTGGATAAGAGTTAGCTTTGAGGAACCAGCAGTTAGCCTAATGGCTATGTCGCTAAACTCCCATGTAGTTGACCGCGGTTAGCGTCCCGGACCCAGTGGCTTAAACTCACGCCGGGCTCGTGTGCGTGCGTGCCCAGGATCCTGAAAGGAGAATAGAGGAGAAGGGATTGCAGCGTGGCCATCCCCCCTGTGGGGCGATTTCTCACTTTCTGTCTCTCTCTGTCTTTCAGGCGAGCGCACACGCCCTATGGCAAAAACCTCTCCCCAAAAAAAGAGTTAGCTTTGATTATACTTCAGAACCATGGTGCTTGGGGGCTCCAGTCATTCACTAAAGGAGATAAGTGTATTCAGGAGCTGGCAGGTGACATGGTGTTAGTTAAGGGCGCTGAACTCCCACGTGGCCAACTGCGGTTTGAGTCCTGGACCTGGAGGCTTGCTCTCTCACTTCGTTTCTCCCCAACACCCCCGGTCAAATTAAAAAAATTAATACATAAAGTTAAATAAAGTAATTCTTTTTTTTTTTTTTTTTTTAAAGATAAATGTATTCACTGGGAGCTCACTCCATGAGCCCAGCAGGACGCAGGGCACTGGGTAGGCAGTGGGTAAGACTTGTCCTGGCTGAGGAAGTCCCACGAGGAGACAGACAGCAAAAAGGAACAACAGATACTAAATGCCTACCATTCCTTGCTGTCACCAGAGTGAAAGGCTGACGTCCCCACGCTCAACCTCCAACACAGGCTCAGAGCCCTGTCCCCTTCCCTTCCCTGGGCTGGTTTTCGTCTGGGAAATCAGGCGATGTCAAACTAGCCAGCACGAGGTTACGCGTTCAGTAAGTATCTGCTGGATCAATGCACAAGTAGGTGTGCGAAGAGTTTATGACGGGCCATGCAAGGTGCCATGTGGGTAGTTTCAGAGACCTACCCCAGCCTGGGCCTCCTTGGGAAGCGATGCTGAGGCAGAGGTTCAGGATCAAAAGGATCTAGCCCTTTCCATTTCAGCTTCTTTTTTTTTTCAACATTTTTAAAAATTATTTTATTGAACTTCATATTTATTTATTTTTAATTTGACTAAGGAGGGACAGAATGAGAGAGAGGGTAGGTGAGAAAGCAAGCCGCCAGGTCCGGGACTTGAATCATGGTCGGCCACGTGGGAGTCCAGCGCCCTTAACCACCACACCACCTGCTGGGCCCACTATTTCTGCATCTTTGAATGGGATTTTCTAAGAGTGTAGTTGGGCTAGAGTGTTCCCCTTGGTTAAGAGGTGAATTGTTCAGATATCCACTTGTGATTCAGCCATAAAGAAAGGTGGAAATCACATCATTTGAAGCAACATGGATGAGACCAGAGGAAATTGTGCTAAGTGCAATAAACCAGGCACTGAAAGACAAATACCACATGCTCTCCCTCATGAGCGGAAGCGAAAGGATTTGATCTCCTAGAACGAGGGGAACAGGACATCGAGAGCTGGGAGAGAAGAGCAGGGAGAACTTGGACACAAAGTTGCCCGTGGGTAAGTGAGGTGGGTTCTGGAGGACCACTGCACAGAAGAGCAGTACAGAACTGGGACAACTCAGTATACATTTCAAAATAGCTAGAAGCATGGACTGGGAATGAAAGAAGTGGCACGCGTTTGAGATGAGGGGAGTGGCAAGTGTAGACGTGTGTTGTGCCCTGATTTCTTTTTTTTAAAGAGGCTTTTGCTACAGGGCGCTTGCGCTCGCTAGAAAGACAGAGGGAGACAGAGAGACAGAAAGTGAGAAATCACCCCCCAGGGCGGATGGCCACACCACAATCCCTTCTCCTCCATTCTCCTCTCCGGATCTTGGGCACACATGCACACATGCCTGGTGTGAGTTTAAGCCACCGGGTCCAAGACTCGAACCATGGCCGGTTACATGGGAGTCCAGTGATATAGCCATTACTCCATCTGCCGGTCCTGTGTTTTGCCCTGTTTTAATTGTTACTCATTGCATGCATGTCGTGAAAAAACATGCTGTACCCCAAAAGATGTACAACTTTTGTATGTCAATTAAAAGTTGTGATCAAAAATGATCATTGAGGGATAAATGAACAAAACCATGTGGTGTATACATGCAAGGGAATATTATTCAACCATGAAAAAGGAAGGGAACTGTACCATTTGCAACAGCCTGGATAAACCTGGAGGGCCTTATCTGAAGTGGAACCGTGCAGTTCTGGAAGGACAAGTACTGTATGACAAGCCCTCCTTCTGCACACGGTTCAGAACTGTACCAGAAAGAAAAAGTAGAATCCTGTCCTGACAAAAACCCAAGGACTGCAAGGATCTCTGCTCTGGTGCCCCAAGGCCCCTTCTCGGCCTAGGATAGACAGAAATCAGCCCTAGAGGGCCAGGTTGTAGCTTTGTGGTTAAGGAAGCCTGATCCTGTGTAGTCCACCTCTCAGTTGAATCCCAGCCCCGGAGGCTTAAAACACATACTGGTCACACGTGCCTGTGTGCCCAAGTTCTGACGGGATGGAGGAATGGAGACGGGATTGCGGCATGACCATACCTCATGGGGGTGCTTTCTCCCTCACCTTTCATGTCTCGCTTTGGTGAGTACATATGCCCTCTGGCAAATAAAAAAAAGAAAGAAAGAAAGAAAGAAACGAAAGGAAGGAAAGAGAGAAGGAGTGTAGAAAGGAATGAAGGAAAGAAATAAATGAAAGAAGGAAGCCAGCCCTACAAATTTTCAAAACCAGGGTCCAGAGTAAGGGGTGGGTCAGGTGGGCTGTTGACTGCTCCGGGACTCCAAACGTCAGTAAATGACCGTCTCTTCTCGAAACCATGATGGGAAAGTTGGTTCAGCTTCTGCCAAAGAAAACAAAGCCATTGAGCAGGCATGAAATGTTTTTTTTGCAGGAATGAAATGTACGTCTGTCCCTGGCCCACTTATTTCTATTGAAGATGTCCCCACAGGATACTTGGTGCGACTTGGCCTGGCTCAGCACCCAGAGGCTGACGGTCCCCTGACGTGGGCTGTACCATATGGCAGGTGCTCTGTCCCAGGAGTAAGAGGCTCATTGCACTTAAGTCACTCTAATGTAGCTCTGTATTAAACACTGTCGGGTGTGTGCTGCACTAGCTAAGAAAAGTCAAGTTGCTGTAACAAAGAGGTCAGCACACTTTTCTTGCAAAGGGCCAGACAGCAAAGATTTTAAGTTTTGCATATCATGTGGTCCCTGACACAACCGCTCAACTCAGCCCTGGTCGTGTGAAACCGGCCATAGACAATATGTACATGAGCGATCACCAATGTATTCCAATAAAACATCATTTACAAAAACAGCGAGCTATGTTTGCCCATTCCCCCTGCAGCTTAAAGACGGTAGTGGATTTCTCTTGCATGCAGCAGTGGTAAGGCAAGTGATCCTAGTTTGGGGGCCAGCTGTTTAGGAACCCCAGTTCCTTCCGTTGAGTTGCTCTGCCATCCCCCAAAGGCCACATCATCCCTGTGTGGTGGAAACTGGGAAACAAAGTGTGGAAGAGGCAGCCCGCTGTCCCGAGTCTCAGGCTCAGAGAGAAACATGCCTTCTGGTCACATTCCCCCGGCCACCTCTCAGTCCTGTAGCCAGGAGCCTTCCTGCAGAGGAGTCTGGGAAATGCAACCTGGCTGTATGTCCAGAAATATTAGAACATGGCCAACGGAGGGCCAGCAGGTGGCATGGTGGATAAGGCACTGGACTCTCACATAGCCAACTGAGGTTCAAGTCTTGGACATGCGGGTTGCTTTCTCACTTTCTCTCTGTCTCTGCATCTCTCTGGTGAACTAAAGAAGAAGAAAAAGATGGTAAACACTCTCAGCCACATCTATTAGCTTCCATTTTTCTCCCCTTCTCACTGCCTCCATTTTTCTGTTCAGGCATCCACCTCTGCCTCTTTATGGTACAGGGATGTGGCACAGGACAGGGATGCTGCTCCCCCATCCCCTATGGTACAGGGAAGTTGGCACCACCTCCACCATAGAGGTTGGCCTCATTGCTCCAGGGGTAATCACCCTTGTCATGGCGACTGGGTCAGAACCGAGGCTAAGCCCATCAGTGCAAAGCATGCTTCCTGGCCGCAGGGTTGATTCTACAATGACGGACTGTGACTCTAAGGAGAGGACAGATTTGTTGCAGGCATCTGGAAAAGAAGCGTCCTTGCCCTTTTTTTGGGGGGGGGAGAGGTTTGTTTTTTTAAATTATTTTTTAAATTAATTAATTAATTTATTTTTACTATAGGGCGCATGCGCTCACCAGAAAGACAGAGAGAAAGTGAGAAATCACCCCCCAGGGGGGATGGCCACACCGCAATCCCTTCTCCTCCATTATCCTCTTGGAATTTTGGGCACGCATGTAGCTTGTACATGTGCCGGGTGTTAGTTTTTTTTTTTTTTTTTTTTCCTTTTTGGAGAGGTTTTTGCTATAGGGTGTGTGTGCTCACCAGATAGACAGAGACAGAGAGATAGAACGCGAGAAATCACCTCCTAGGGGGGATGGACACGCAGCAATCCCTTCTCCTCTACTCTCCTCTCAGGGTCTTGGGTGGGTACACACATGTGCCCGGCGTGAGTTTAAAGCCACTGGGACTCGAACCGTGGTCGACTACATGGGAGCCCAGCGACATAGCCATCATGCTAACTGCTGGTCCCCATATCCTTGCTCTTAATAGATGACCTTTCCATTCAGTGGGATGTGTTGAGAATTCTAAGGTCATTTGTAGCCATTAAAAAAAAAAAATGTAGTAACATACATGTAACATAAAATTTACCATTTTTTAAAGATTTTTTTTATTTAACTTAATTTATTTGTATCATTTTCCAGTTTGATCAGAGAGAGGCAGAGAAAGAGAGGGGGAAAGTGACAAAGCAAGCCACCAGGTTTGGGACTTGAACCATGGTTGGCCATGTGGGAGTCCAGCACCCTTAACCACCATGCCACTTTCTGGCCCCTCAAAATTACCATTTTAACCATGTTCAAATGGTGTATAGTTGACCCTCAGTATCTGTGGTTCCAGGGCCCCACAGATATTATATATTCTTATTTGAGATGGTATAGTAGGGACCAACAGATGTGTGGTTCCAGGGCCCCACAGATATTATATATTCTTATTTGAGATGCTACAGTAGGGACCAACAGATGGCATTATGGTTATGTCACTGGACTCCCATATAGTGAACCATGGTTCAAGTCCTGGACTCAGTGGCTTAAAACTTGCACCAGGTGTGTGTGCGTGCGTGCCCAAAATCCCGAGAAGAGAATGGAGGAAAAGGGATTGTGGCATGGCCATCCCCCTTGGGGAGTGATTTCTTGCTTTCTGTGTCTCTGTCTCTCAATCTCCCCAGTGAGTACACATGTCCTATAGCAAAAATCTCACTCTCCAAAAAGAAATAAAATAAAATGCCACAGTATTTGTATACAACTTAAGTGTGCCCTCCCATATACTTAACGCAATGCGATTAATGTAATGCATGTTATTTAGGGAATAATGTTGTTTAGGGAATAATGACAAGGAAAAAAGTCTATCCATGTTCAGTCCACAGGCAGCCATCACAGACCTAACTCGGATACACTTCAGCGAGAGAACGTTTTGCATCTGCGATTAGTTGAATCCACAGAGGCTGGATCTGTGGGTACAAAGGGCTGACTGTGGAGTTCAGTGACATTAAAAGCATTCCCAGTGCTGTCAACCATCACCACCAGGATTTTTTTCATCTTCCCAAACTGGAACTCTGTACCTATTATAGAGGGACTCCTTATTCTCCTCCCCAGCCCCGGCAACCACCGTTCCAGTGTCTCTATGCTTTTGACTACTCTAAGTATCTCATATGGATAAAATAATACAGTATTTGTCGTTTTGTGATGGGCTTATTTTACTGACCATCCGTTCTTCGAGGGATAGCATGTCGTAGCATATATCAGAATTTCCACGGTATATAAACAGTGCTGTATTTTGTTTGTCTACTCATCTGTCGACAGACAGGCGCGCTGCTTCCACCCTTTTCCGTAGCCATCCTGCTCTTGTGAGGTGAGCCAGCCCTGCACATGGACACAGGCTTGGAGGAAAACACGAATTGCCGAGCACCAAACTGAGCCGCTGGGCTGAGCTAGGCCTGAAGCCTGCCCTTCAGGATTCTCCAGATCAGCTGATTGTGAAGCAATGAATTCCTTCAGAGCTGAACTGAGTTTTAGTTTCTTTTTCCCTTCCTTTTTTCAAGATAGAGTGTGTGCGTGAGAGAGTGAGAGTGAGA
>NW_006202691.1:884778-890895 GCF_000334495.1 Tupaia belangeri chinensis | reverse complement strand
ATAGAAGCACTCTCCACAGGGTCTGGTCATGCTCTGACCCCTTTCCTCCAGTCCGATGGCCTGCCAGATCCTGGGTGTTTGCACACAGGTATGTTTCAAGATGACCAGGCTGGGGACTCGAACCACGGGGTCCATGAGGGATACAGTTTCTCTTAAGTAGAGTATTACTGCTGCAGTATGGAGCTGGCTCAAGTTTCAGACTTCTTATAGCTTGTAGCTGTAAGAAGCTGCCTAAATGATGCATTTTCCAAGCGATTGCCTAATTTTAAAGCTGCAGAAGCAAACAAAAATGTGCAGAACCACAGAAAAGTGGGAACTATTGTGCTGACATGAATGCTAGAAAAAAATTCAAAGCACATTTCCACCACGATTTTTAAACTGTATCTATGCAAATTCCTTCTCTCCTGATGTGTGTGAGTGACTAACGCTGAGTAACCATTCCCCACGGGAAGTGCTGCTCCCTCTTCTGTTCACTGTCTTTCTCTGACCAGGGCACGCACCCTCTGGCAACTTTTTTTTTTTTTTTAAGAGATTTTTGCTATAGGGTATATATGCTTGCTGGAGAGACGGAGAGGCAGAAAGCAAGAAATCACCCCCCAAAGGGGAAGGCCATGCTGCAATCCTTTCTCTACTCCTCTCAGAATCCTGGGCACACACACACACACACACACACACACACACACACATATGCCTGGCGTGAGTTCAAGTCACTGGATCTGGGACTCGAACTGGGGTAAACTACATTGGAGTCCAGAGATGTAACCATTACACCATCTGCTAGTCCCCCTCTGGCAACATTTTAAAAATAAATAAATGAGTGAATCATATAGTGTGTGGACTAGATCTTGATAACGTTATTAAAAAATAATCAGGGCCAGGTGGTGGTTAATGCAGCTGGATGCACGTGACTGACTATGGTTGATGTCACAGGTGTAGCAGCTTGAAAAATATACTGGGTGTATATGTGTATATGCTCAAAGTCCTGGGAGGAGAATGGAGGAAAAGTGATTGTAGTGGGGCGGGCAGATGGCATGGTGTTCAACGTGCTGGACTCCCACATGGCTGACTGTACTTTGGGTCCTGGACCTAGCAGTTTACTTTCTCACTTTCTCTCTTTATCTCTTTCTAGTCCAATTAAAATAATAATAATAACAAATGGAAATAAATAAATAAATAATTCTTTTTTAAAAAAGGACAGGGATAACCATCCTCCCTAAAGCATGCTCTCTCACTTTCTCCTTTCCTCTTCAGTTAGCACATATGCCTTATAGCAAAATTAAAAATAAAACAGAAGGAAATTTTTTTTTCTTTTTTTGGAGAGGTTTTTTTCGCTATAGGGCGCATGCGTTCGCCAGACAGAGACATAGAGACAGAAAGCAAGAAATCGCCCCCCGGGGGGATGGTCACTCCGCAATCCCTTCTCCTCCATTCTCCTCTCAGGATCTTGGGCACACCCGCCCGGCTTGAGTTTTAAGCCACCGGGTCTGGGACGCGAACCACGGTCGACTACGTGGGAGTCCAGCGACATAGCCATTACGCTAACTGCTGGTTCCCAGGAAATTTTTTTTTAAAGAGATTTTTACTGTAGGGTGTGTGTGCTTGTCAGAGAGAAGCAAAACCAGTCTTAAGAGGAGAGTTCATAGTGAATAGTGCCCATGAGAAAAAAAAGCAGAAAGGTGGCAAATAAACAACCTAATGATGCAACTCAGGGATCTGGAAAAACAACAACAAAAAAATCCCCCCAAAATTCCAGGATAAAAGAAATAATAAAGATTCAAGCAGCCAAAGCTGGTTCTTTGAGAAAATAAACAAAATTGACACACAGTTTACTAGATTATTCAAGCAGAACAGTGAAAGGAACCAGATAAATCAAATCAGCCAGGAAATAGGCATTATTACAACGGGTATAACAGAAATACAAAATATCATCCGAGAATACTATGAGCGACTATAAAGCCAACAAACAAACAAAAAAATGAGAATGAAAAATTTCTGGATGCGTATAACTTACCAAGATTGAACCAGGAAGAATAAAGTCTGAATGGACCCATAACAAGCAATGAGATTGAATCAGTAAAAAATAGTCTCCCAACAAGGAAAAGCCCAGGTCCTGATGGCTTTACCTCTAAATTCTACAAAACCTTTAAATAATTAATCCCAAATCTCCTTAAACTATTTCTAAAAATTCAAAGCATGGAACACTCCCAAATTCATTCTATGAAGTCTCTATCATCTAAATTCCAAAAACAGGTAAGGACATTACGAAAAAATGAAAACTTCAGGCCCATATCCCTGATGAATACAGATGCAAAAATTCTCAACAAGATACTAACAAATCATATTCGACAACATATTAAAAAGATTATACACCATGGCCAAGTGGGATTTATTCTAGGGATGTAAGGATGGTTCGACATACACAAAACAATAAATGTAATACATCATATTAATGAAAGGAAAGATAAAAACCATGTGATCCTATTAATTGATTGGAAAAAGCATTCAATAAAATACAACATCCCTTCTCTATTAAGACTTTTGGTAAAATCAGCACAAAAGGGGCAATCCTCAATGCAATAAAAGCCATCTATGAAAAACCCATAGCTAACTTATACTGAATGGGCTTTTCCACCAAAAACTGGAACAAGACAAGGCTGCCCACTTTCACTTCTCCTTTTTAACATAGTACTGAAAGTTTTAGCCAATGCAATTAGACAAGAGAGTCAAATAAAAGGATACAAATAGGAAAAGAAGAAGCAAAGTTATCTTTATTTGAAGATGATATGATGCTATACATAGAAAAGCCAAAAGAACCCACCAAAAAAAAAAAGATGAAAAATGAAGTTATAGATGAATATAATAAAGTGGTAGGACACAAAATCAACACACAGAAACCTACAGCATTTCTATACACCAACAAGGGACAAACTGAGACAGAATTGAAGGAAGAAATCCCATTTACAATAGCCACAAAACCAATAAGACATTTAGGAATAAGTTTTACCAAAGACTTCAAAGATCTCTACAAGGAAAACTATGAAACACTAGAAAAAGAAATTTAAAATGATACAAAAAAGTGGAAAAACATCCTGTGTTCCTGGATTGGAAGAATTAATATAATCAAGATGTCAATCCTATCCAAATCAATCTACAAATTTAATGCAATCCCAATAAAACTACCACAGATATTCCTCACAGAACTAGAAAAAAAAAATTACCAAATTTTTCTGGAAGTGTAAAAGCTCTATATTGCTAAAGCAGTACTGTGCAAGGGAAATAAAATAGAAAGCATCTTATTTTCTGACCTCAAAACATGTTACAAATCTATGATAATTAAAACAGCATGGTATTGACACAAAAACAGACAGGTAGACCAATGGAAGAGAATTGAGAACCCCCAAATGAATCCCAAAACACTGCCAACTGATCCTCAACAAAGGGCACAAGACAATCCAGTGGGGAAAAGAAAATCTCTTCAGCAAATGGTGCTGGGAGAACTGGATGTCCACCTGCAGAAGAATGAAACTGGATCCTTATCTCCCACCACTAACAAAAATTAACTCAAAATGGATTGAGGATCTTAAACATTAAACCTCAAACTATAAAACTATAAAATTACTGGTGGAAAAACTTTTGGAGACCTTGGAGTAGATAAAGACTCCTTAATGAAGACCTCTGAAGCATAGGCAATAGTCCAAAAATAAACAAATGGGACTACATTAGGCTGAGAAGCTTCTGCACAGCAGACAAAACAATAAGTAGAGTGAGAAGACAACCCTCAGATTGGGAGAACATATTTGCAAACTATTCCTCAGACAGGGGGCTGATAACCAGAATATACAGGGAACTCAAGCAGCTTACCCACACATGCACACACCCACACAAAATAATCAATTCAATTAAAAGATGGGAAAATGAACTGAATAGACAATTCTCTGAAGAAGACATATGAATGGCCCAAAAGCATATGAAAACACGCTCAACATCTCTTATCATAAGGAAAATACAAATCAAAACCACAATGAGATACTACTTGACCCCAATCAGAATGGCTAAAATAAAAAAAAATAATGATAAGTGCTGGCAAGGCTGTGGTGAAAAGGGAACTCACCTACACTGTTGATGGGAATTTAAATTAGTACAACTACTTTGGAGAACAATATGAAGATTTCTCAGAAACCTACAAATAGAACTCCCATCTGATCCAGTCATTTCACTCTTAGGTATTTACCCAAAGGTAAATAGACAAACCCTCAGTTGAAAAAACAATTGCACATTCATGTTTATTGCAGCATTATTTACAATTGCTAGGACATGGAATCAACCAAATGTCCAAAAACAGATGATTGGATTGAAAAGTGTGGCATATGTAGTCTATGGAATACTACTCAGCCATAAAAGACAATGAGACCCCGACATCTGATACAAAGTGGACAAATATTGAAGACTTAATGCTAAGCAAAGCAAGCCAGACTATGAAAGACAGACTTCGTAAGTCCCACTCAGTGCATGCCAATTATCTGCGCTCTACAGCAGAAACTGAAGTTTGGAAGGTATAGAAGCAGGAAGGGCAACGGTAGGTACTAGAGAAAGTAAGGATGGGTAATAGAGGGTGGGTGATAAATGGAGGGAAGGGAACAGGGGAAGAAAAAAAGTGTGTTTAATTGACAAAAAAAAAAAAGCTATTTGCTGCTGATAATGTATATAGTAATGTCTTCATCGTTTTTGCGTGTGTGTGAGAGATTTTTGCTATAGGGAGCACATGCTCACTGGAGAGACAGAGAGACAGAAAGTGAGAAACCACTTCATGGGGAGATGGCCATGCCACGGTCCCTTCTCCTCCATTCTCCTCTAAGGGTTTTAGGCACTCATACACACATGCCCGGTGTGAGTTTCAAGCCACTGAGTCCAGGACTCAAACCATAGTCAACTCTGTGGGAATCCAGCAACGTAACTATTATGTCATCTGCTGGTCCCAGTAATGTCTTTATTTTGACTGATATGCATGGTGTTTCTGCTGGAAAAAAGATAAAAGATGTGTTGTACACTGTAAAGATAAAACTGATTAAATGTAAAACAAAACAAAATAAAATAAAATAAAAATATATAGCAGAAAATGTAGCCAAGAGCAACATGTTGACCATTTTAATAAATAAATAAAGAAAAGAAAAAGTAAATAGTAAAAAAGAATCCATATCCCAATCTCCAAACCTATGAATATGTTATCTTAAATGACAAAAGTGACTTTACAAATGTGGTTAAATTAAGGATTTTTTTTTGAGAGGTTTTCGCTATAGGGCACTTGTGCTCACCAGAAAGACAGAGAGACAGAGAGACAGAAAGCAAGAAATCACTTCCCCAGGGAGGATGGCCACACCACAATCCCTTCTCCACCATTCTTCTCTCGGGATCTTGGGCACACATGCACACGGACCCGGTGTGAGTTTGAGCCACCGGGTCTGAGACTCAAACTGTGGTCGACTACATGGGAGTCCAGCGACATAGCCATTATGCTAACTGCTGGTCCCTTAAATTAAGGATTTTGAGATGAGGAAACTATCTGGATGAACTAATGAAATCACAACTGTTCTTTTATAAGAGACAGAAGCAGAAGACTCAGACACAGAAGATGTGAAGATAAAAGCAGACGGATGAAGGTGGGCAGAGGGATACCCAAGATGCTAATCAGCTCGGGAGAGGAGGGGACCTTGAGTCAAGGAATGTGGGCAGCCTCCAGAAGCTGGCAAAGACGAGGACACATTTTCCTCTAGAGCCTCCAGAAGGAACACAGCCCTGCTGACACCTTGATTTTAGTCCAGTGAAAGCCATGACAGACATCTGACCTCCAGAATCACAATAAAATAATACTACTAATTTTGTGGTAATTTGTTACAGCAACAAAAGAAACAAACTCAAAAAGTTACAGAAACAAGATCAAGTAGTGGTAGGTTTTGAAACTAAGGTCAAATAAGCCAATTAACTCAGGGAAAGCCACGTTGTCTCCTCCAGGAAGCCTTCCTTGACGTCTCTCTGCCCTCCTACACGATTACAGAGCTAATGCCATTACTGCACGGCAATGTGAAATTTCTGCTCAGTTGCCCTCATTCAGATATTTCT
>NW_006202691.1:879305-884205 GCF_000334495.1 Tupaia belangeri chinensis | reverse complement strand
CTTCAGGAACTTGTTTCTGTATCCCCAGTGTCTAGAATTGTGCCTGATACATCCCAAGTATTTGGTGACTAAGTGACTCACTCAGGCCCCTGAAGCTTAGCGATTGTGAAGAATAATCATAGTAGCTGGGGGACCAGCAGTTAGCGTAATGGCTATGTCGCTGGACTCCCATGTAGTCACCTGCGGTTCGAGTCCCAGACCATTGGCTTAAACTCACGCTGGGCGTATGTGCATGGGTGCCCAAGATCCTGAGAGGAGAATGGAGGAGAAGAGATTGTGGCGTGGCCATCCCCCCTGGGGGGTGATTTCTTGCTTTCTGTCTCTCTGTTTCTCTCTGTCTTTCTGGCAAAGAACACGCGCCCTATAGCAAAAAATATCTCTCTAAAAAAAAAAAAAGAATAATAATCATAATAGTTGGTTTTTATTGAGTTCTTACTGTGCTAAGTGCCTTGAGTTTCTTCACTTATTTAATCCTCAAATCAGTCCTGTGAAGCAGGTGGCATTATGATCTTCATCCCACAGTGGGGAGAGGGTCAGAAGTAAATAGTGTACCCAGCATGACACAGCCCAGCCCAGTTTAGAGCCCAAGCGCTAAGTCTGGCTGTCCAGTGCTGTAGCCACTGCCTACATGTGGCAATTTAAATTGAAATTAAAGCTACATATGATTCAAATTTTAGGCTTAGCTGGGTATACTTGTGACCCTGGCTGGCAGTACTAGAGGAGAATCAAGGCATAGTAAGATGATATCAAAAGTACCTCTCTCAGGACCCGAAGATGGCGTAAGGGTTACGTCGTCTGGACTCCCACATAGTTGACTGGGGTTTGAGTCCTGGCTGAAAACTCATACCAGGTGTGTATGTGTGCATGCCCAAAATCCTGGAGGAGAAGGGATTGTGAGGCAGCTGTCCCCTCTGGAGGGTGATTTCTTGCTTTCTAGCTCTCCAGTGAGTGTACATACCCTAGAGCAAAAACAAAAACAAAAACAACTCTCTAAAAAAAAGAGAGAGAGAGATAGTATCTCTTTTTCTTAGGAAATACAGTAAATAGATTTTTTTAAAAAATTAAATTCATCCATGGGACCAGTGGGTGGCGTGGTGATTAAGGCACTGGACACTCCCATATGGCCAACCAGGGTTCAAGTCCTGAATCTGGTGGCTTGCTTTCTCACTTCCTCTCTCTCTCAGTCTCATCCTCTGTCTCTCTCTCGTCAAACTAAATAATAATAATAATAATAAATGAATGAATGGATAAAATAAATAATTATTTAAAAAAATTAAATCCATCCTTTGGTCACACTAGCCTCATCCTAAGTGTCCAAGATCTAGGCATGGCGAATGGTTACCATACATATCAGACGCACATGCATAAAACATTTTCACCATCACAGAAAGGCCCATTGAGCAATGCTGCTGAAAATCACTGAGCTGTGGCCTGTCACTATGTCAAATAAAGTACGTCATTTCAAACTCTAATGGCCTTGGAGAGAAGAAAAGTGGACCCAGCTCTTCATCTCTGCCAGGCAGGCATGTGGATTCTCAGGACAGCTTGCATCTCTGGGTCTCAGGAGAGGCAGGGCACTCTCAAGGGAAGCTGCAGGTAGGTACAGACCAGAGCTCACCTGCACCTGAATAGATCTGATAAATATGGTGACCTGTGGGGTCAAGCCTGGGTGGCTCGATTAGGGGCCCCTCTGTGAGACCCCGTCTAGCTACAGGCTCTCCCCCTCTGAGGCCCTGAGAGGGCATTCTGAGGCCTCCTGCTTTTCCTCTCTGATAAAGTCTTAAATATATCCCATATTCGCACAGGCCCCATATGCTGTGTTGTCCAGTGAAACAGAAGCTTCCAGAAGCATAGGAGGGAGGCATAGCAGTAGCAGCCACCATAATCACATACATGTTAGTGAGGGCCTAGTGGATACAAGGCACCGGCCTGCTTGTCTTTAATAGGCGCGATCTTAGCTAACCCTTGCAAGTCCATAGCGTTACCCGCAGTTCAGAAATGATGAAGCGGAGGTCTGGCCTGTCCAGATGGCTTGCCTTAGGTCACAGGAAACGATACAGCTGACACCCAAGCCTGACCGGCTGAGCTCTGGACCTCTCAGACCCGGCTACACGCCTGGGGAGGGTCTCCCAGATGCATTTTCCCCTGGAAACTTCCCAAGATGGAGGTGCAGGGACCACAGAGCTCAGCCAGCATGCTTGCCAGTGCTGAGGTTTCTCCTGCCAGGCACAGGCCTGCGGGCTTGGCAGCATCCCCATGTGGGCAAAGATGAGCTGCTGGAGCTGAGGAGGCTGCCAGCAGCGCTACTCCGGCCTGCCCAGCCACAGGGGCAGGCCAGCTCTTCCCAGCCCAGCCGTGGAAAGGCTGCTACCCTCACTCCCTTCACCTAGGACCCTGGCCCGTTTCTCCCTCTGGCTGGGGATAGAAGACAGGACTTTCAGGGAATCCTCATGCAGCAGAGGGGGAAATCCCAGGCCAGTCACAGAACCTGTGGTTTCTTTGGGGAAAACCACAGACAACTCACCACTTGGGATGGCAAAACCCACACTCTCCACCACAGCGGGTGTGCCCAGGGCACCTTGGCTGCCTGTCGCACAGGCTCCACAGGCCACCTGTCCTGCTTACGGCTGATAGCGCCTGTCAGTGAGCCTTGCAGCTCCTGGGTGGCTGCGCTATCGTGGCCCTGTGGGAGAGCACTGTGGGAGGGCGGGGACTGAAGAAGAGGGTGGCTGCCTCATCCTGGAAGACTGCGCTGTGACGCCAGCCTGTGAGATCACCCCACACTATCCATCCCCTTCCCCTGGCTTCTAGGCCCTCCTGCTGGCTAACGGCCTCCCAGGAAGCGTCATAGCAAGAGAGGGACCCTGAGCAAGAAGGTACTTGGGGACACCCTGTTTGGCCCGAGCTAAGGGCAGCTTACTCCACTCCCTTCTGCCAGTAGCCAGGGGAGAGGGGAGGGTATGGCAGCTTTGACTCGGTGGCAGTCTGGATCAGCTCTTTTAACCTGGCTTCCCTGGCACCATCACCCCCTAGCTGGCCCCAGCCTTCCCACAACTGGGGACCCTGAGCCTTTCCAGGAAGCCTCTGCAGCCCCAGGGTTGGCAGAGCTGCTGCCATGAATTTCCAATCCTCGAATGTGTATGGGGCGGGGAGCCAGGCTCTGATAACAGCTGTAACACTTGGGGTCCACACAGGAAAGGGCCCAGGACCTCACTGATCACACTGGAGCACACGGCCATGTGCCTGCAATCTGAGCAGGCTGGCTAGGAAGGATCATGGTGTGAAGACCTCGTTGGAGGGACTTCCCTCCTTTTCTCCCTCAAACAAAAAATAACCGAAAACGAACAAATGAACAAACCTCCCTGGGGCTTGGCTGTACTGCGTGGTAGCAGGCCTCTAGTGTGGAGCTCAGGGAGGTGTGGCCCGAGAGCTGCACATCTGGACACCACCACTGGCTTCTGCAGCTGGTCCTGGCAGAAACCTCCGTCCTGCTTTCCCTGAGGGCAGACATGTTCCTGGGCCCATTCCCCAGCTATTAGGTCACCGGAGTCTCCAGGACCTGGGCTCTCTGCTGCTTCCTCCATAAAACAAAGCTATAAACTTGTTCCTGTCCTCCGCCGTCTGCTGGCACCACCACGCCCAGCGGGCATGCCTCCCAAGGCTGAATTCCGAGAGCTCTGCTGAGCTCAGCAAAGGAAATGCAACAGGCTGCCTCTTACCTCCCCCTCTCCCCTACCTGGAAGAAGGACGAGGGGAAGGGCAAAGCAATGAAGGACGTGGAAACGCATTCTTCTCATTTTCAAGTGGGCAAACTGAGGCGAGGCCATAGGATGACGTGAAGTCTTGCACGAGTCCTAGATGACAGAGACTTACCAGTTCCTCTCACTCTCACCCACACCTCCAATTCACGTGCCGTTCTCCTAGTTTTCCAGGTGAGGAGCCCGAGTGAGAAGGTGAAGGTCATTTCCTAGAGGCACACAGGTAAAAGGAGTTGTGTGGATGTCACCTCTGGCCAGCAGCAGCCTTCTCCCTCCCCCTGGCACCATCATCCAAGGGCTTTGAGGATGAACCTAGACCTGAGCAGAGCCCCTTGGCTGGGTGGTGCTATCTCCAGAAGGAACACACTAGGTGCTAGGAGTGTGAGCTTGGGGCCAGCCAGCTCTGAGTTCAGGCCCGGCTGTGGGGCCTTAGGCCAGTTCTTACTATTTATTTCTCTGAGCCTCACTCTCCTCGTTGTTAAAGTGGGTCTAATAATAGCACTTATGCTATAGGGCTGCTGGCAAGATGAATGAGGTTCAGGGTGCGCACCCCAATATGGGAGCTGTTACTGTTGCTCGTGTCATCCTTTCCCTCCTATTAATCACCCCTCTCTCTCTTCCGCGGTGGCGTTTCAGTTACAAGGAGCCTTGGCCCAAAGTCAAGAGGGTGACGTTGACTTCCATTTTATGAGTGTTGTGTCTTCTTTCTCATGAGCCACAAAAGGACAGGCCCCGTTGTCCTTCCCAGGCAGAGCTTTATGGCTTGGGCTTCCTGGCCTCTGCTTTGCCTCCCAGCCCAGGAGTATGGACAGTCACTGACGTTCGGGACACTCCCTTCCCCTGCTGCCTGGCCCCATAATCTCCTCTGTTTGCAAGAGTGGGACTCTGAGCAAGAAGGTACTTGGGGACACCCTGTTTGGCCCGAGCTAAGGGCAGCCTTCTCCACTCCCTTCTGCCAGTAGCCAGGGGAGAAGGGGAGGGTATGGCAGCTTTGACTCGGTGGCAGCTTGGAGCAGCTCTTTTAACCTGACTTTCCTGGCACCATCACCCTGCAACTGGCCTGAGTCTTCCCACAATTGGGGACCCTGATCCTTTCCAGGAGGCCTCTGCAGCCGCAGGGGTGGCAGAGCTGCTGGCCAGAA
>NW_006202691.1:870014-878793 GCF_000334495.1 Tupaia belangeri chinensis | reverse complement strand
GTGCCCGGAGGCGGCCCATCTGGACACCACCACTGGCTTCTGCAGCTGGTCCTGGCAGAAACCTCCGTCCTGCTTTCCCTGAGGGCAGACATGTTCCTGGGCCCATTCCCCAGCTATTAGGTCACCGGAGTCTCCAGGACCTGGGCTCTCTGCTGCTTCCTCCATAAAACAAAGCTATAAACTTGTTCCTGTCCTCCGCCGTCTGCTGGCACCACCACGCCCAGCGGGCATGCCTCCCAAGGCTGAATTCCGAGAGCTCTGCTGAGCTCAGCAAAGGAAATGCAACAGGCTGCCTCTTACCTCCCCCTCTCCCCTACCTGGAAGAAGGACGAGGGGAAGGGCAAAGCAATGAAGGACGTGGAAACGCATTCTTCTCATTTTCAAGTGGGCAAACTGAGGCGAGGCCATAGGATGACGTGAAGTCTTGCACGAGTCCTAGATGACAGAGACTTACCAGTTCCTCTCACTCTCACCCACACCTCCAATTCACGTGCCGTTCTCCTAGTTTTCCAGGTGAGGAGCCCGAGTGAGAAGGTGAAGGTCATTTCCTAGAGGCACACAGGTAAAAGGAGTTGTGTGGATGTCACCTCTGGCCAGCAGCAGCCTTCTCCCTCCCCCTGGCACCATCATCCAAGGGCTTTGAGGATGAACCTAGACCTGAGCAGAGCCCCTTGGCTGGGTGGTGCTATCTCCAGAAGGAACACACTAGGTGCTAGGAGTGTGAGCTTGGGGCCAGCCAGCTCTGAGTTCAGGCCCGGCTGTGGGGCCTTAGGCCAGTTCTTACTATTTATTTCTCTGAGCCTCACTCTCCTCGTTGTTAAAGTGGGTCTAATAATAGCACTTATGCTATAGGGCTGCTGGCAAGATGAATGAGGTTCAGGGTGCGCACCCCAATATGGGAGCTGTTACTGTTGCTCGTGTCATCCTTTCCCTCCTATTAATCACCCCTCTCTCTCTTCCGCGGTGGCGTTTCAGTTACAAGGAGCCTTGGCCCAAAGTCAAGAGGGTGACGTTGACTTCCATTTTATGAGTGTTGTGTCTTCTTTCTCATGAGCCACAAAAGGACAGGCCCCGTTGTCCTTCCCAGGCAGGGTTTTATGGCTTGGGCTTCCTGGCCTCTGCTTTGCCTCCCAGCCCAGGAGTATGGACAGTCACTGACGTTCGGGACACTCCCTTCCCCTGCTGCCTGGCCCCATAATCTCCTCTGTTTGCAAGAGTGGGACTCTGAGCAAGAAGGTACTTGGGGACACCCTGTTTGGCCCGAGCTAAGGGCAGCCTTCTCCACTCCCTTCTGCCAGTAGCCAGGGGAGAAGGGGAGGGTATGGCAGCTTTGACTCGGTGGCAGCTTGGAGCAGCTCTTTTAACCTGACTTTCCTGGCACCATCACCCTGCAACTGGCCTGAGTCTTCCCACAATTGGGGACCCTGATCCTTTCCAGGAGGCCTCTGCAGCCGCAGGGTTGGCAGAGCTGCTGCCATGAATTTCCAATCCTCGAATGTGTATGGGGCGGGGAGCCAGGCTGTGATAACAGCTGTAACACTTGGGGTCCACACAGGAAAGGGCCATGTGCATCCCAAGGGTTATAGCTTCTGCTCTCTGTCAGGGGTTAGGTGGGCACAGGCTGTTTCGAGGGTAAGGCCGGGGTCCAGGCCCTGGGAAACATCGCCTCTCCCTGGATTTGGAGCCACAGGAAGTAGCCAGGACCCAGGCTAGCCTCGGGTCACAGGAATGTGTGTGGGAGGGAAAGGGGAGCTCAGGCTCCCGGGTCCCCTCCGGAGGGGCCCAAAGCGCCTGGCCTCCACCTCTGGAACCAAGTGGGGCCCAGGCCATGGTGCAGACTGACCCCCAGGTGGAGAGCTCCTCTCTTGCCACCCCACCCACCCTCCACACAGTCTCCTGAATTGGAGTGAGGGACGCAGTGTGGAAGAAGTCGGGCCTGACTGGACCTGGAGTAACCGGGAGCGTGACAGGCTGGTTTAGAAGAAAGAGTGCTTCTTTTTTTCTTCTCACCCTTTGAAAAGCTCTGCTCCAGTGGTAACATGTATCAGGGAATTATTATTATTATTATTTCCATTTGGGATATAATTATAGCAGCTCTTTTAGCAAAGCCTCACACCCTTGGCACTGCTGGGAAATTAAGCGTGTAATTACATCATGGAGTCATTTTATCCCACGTCCTTCCATTCTCTCTGCTCCTCTCCCCTTCCAGCCCAGCCCTGCCACACTCCACCCCCATAACCGTTTACGAGGCTTCTCTGACTCTGGGCCAGTAAGATCATTTTGTGTCTGTCCTCACTGCCCACTGCCTCTGGAAGGGCCCCCCTCCCCCTTTTAGCTGTCTTCTTCTCTGATCCAAAGTTGGCCACACCTATGGCTGGAGGCCCCAACACCGAGACTTCTGGGCTAGAAGGTCCTTGCTATGAATTTTCAACCCTGGGGCCTAGGAAGAGCCCTGGCAGCCCAGGGACAGAGTCAATGGCTGGGCAAGGCACTGGGCTGACGCTTTGCAGTCAGTCCTCTGACTGGGCTCTAATACTGAGGCTCCCTCTAGTACCACAGTCCTCCCGGGGCCTGAGGAGGGCCACCTTAAGGTTGTCAGCCAGTCACAGAGAGGGCCCTGCGTCCTGCCTCTGCTGGGAGATCTGGCTGCAGCACCTTCCAGGTGTTGCCCAGTAGAGAGGGAAGGCGGCTTGGTTACACACTGGCTTCTTGGTCATTTGTGGATGCGGTGAGTAGCACCCGGTCTATTGAGATAAGGTGACAGCCTCCCCACCCAGGGGCCCCACAGCAGAGATACCAGTAGCCTTGTTCTCCTTCCGGAGGGTGACTCATGAAAGAGGCAGGGCAGGGAGGTTGCCTGCAGCCCTGCCTCTGCACAGGAACATATCCCAGGAAAGGCCCGTGAGATGTGGTAAGAAGTACAACGATCCATGGTCCAGAGGGCCAGTGGCTCCCAGTAACTCTGAGAAGATGTGAAGATGGCAGCTGGCCTGTTGCCCCACCTTTCAGCTCCTCCACTCTCTGCCCCAGTTCTCTTAGGACAAACTATTTGAGTCAGCCCTGGGTTCTTCCTTCATCTTTCATTGAGTATATTTCTGTTTGATGGCATCAGGGGACTGGGATCATCTGTGGGATAGAGAATCAGGGGACTGGGATCATTCTGTAGGGTAGAGAATGCCTACAGGGTGTGGGATGACAGAGCCTTGGGTGAGTGATGGCCTGAACTGCTAGGAAGAAAACAACTGTGGGTGTCTAGCAAGCCATTTCCTTTTTCATTGTTCTGTGAATCTACAGGGGAGAAATGCAGGAAATGTAGTTCTAATGTGGTAGCCGGGCAGAGCCATAACTTGTCTAGAAGGCCGAAGACTTGTTCTTTTCTCATCTCCTGAGTTTCTGAGTTTGGACCCTTGTCTCAACACTCATCCCTCTGGGTCCTGGGCGTGTTGGCAATAGACTTACCCTGGGCAAAGGGGATGCAGTGGGGGGCTCAGGAGGGAGCTGCCAACCCAACGTGATGATCAAGTGTGAGGTGGACCACAGGCTGGAATGATAGACACTGCCTAGGGTGGAGTGAGGATTAGCAAAAGAGCTCCTGGAAGTAACACTTGGACTTGGCTTGAAGAATGTGACGTTCTGCAATGGATGAGTTGCCAAGGACGGTCTGGACCCAGATAGAATTTACAGAAGAAAATTCAGACTCCCAGCTCAATTTAAATTTCAGATAAACAGTAAAAACACATTTTAGTACATGTCCCAAATATGGCATGAGACACACATGAAAGGTGTTTGTTATTTATCTGAAGTTTAATTGGACATTTTGCATTTTGATTTGCTAAATCTGGCAATCCCAAATCCAGGACACAGAAGGGGCAAAGAAGTAGGGCCCGTGGGAGGGAGGAGTGACAGGATGGGGAACAGCACACAGCCAAGATGGCTTTCCTGGGTGGGTCCTGAGTCTGCTAGGGCCTGCGGACCACCTGCCAGCAGAGCTGACACTCAGGCCGTTGCTCTTAGCTACTGCTCAGCTCTTCTTTTATGACCGCCTTGTCCCTAGCTGGAGAAATCCAGTTTCAAATATTCACAATGTCTTCTTTTCTTTCCCAAGCTTCTGATCCAGCCCTGTCCCTGGAGCCAGTATTCATTTGTTCCCTCAGATGCATTTACTGAATGCCAATCAGGTGCCAGGCAACATGCGAGGCCCTGGAGTACACATAGCGCTTGACCACAGAGGATGTACAGGTGTCTCTTTCCAAACCTCCTGTGAAGGTGCATGTGATGAGTAGGAATAGGTAGTGAAAAAAATGCACACGTGAAACAATACGATCTGAATTTCTCTGTCCTTTTTAAAATCGCCTTTTTTTTTTTTTTGAGAGAGAGAGAGAGAAAGAGATTTTTGCTATAGGGCATATGTGCTTACTGGAGAAACAGAGACAGAAAGCAAGAAATCACCACCACTACAACCACCACCACCACCATCACCATCATCACCCACCCACCATGGGGAGAAGACCATGCTGGAGTCCCTTCTCCAGTCCCTCCTCCTCCAATTTCTTCTTGGGATTTTGGGCATGCATGCACATTTACCCAGTGTCCTGCACCTGTGGGAGGCCATGTGGGAGTCTAGAACCTTAGCCACCACACCACTTGCTGGCCCCAAAATGTGCATTTCCAACAAAGTCTCAGGTGTGTTCTGTGGACCACACCTTAAGAACCATTGCTCTCGGGACCAGCAGTTAGCGTAATGGCTATGTCTCTGGACTCCCACATAGTCGACCGTGGTTCAAGTCTCGGACCCAGTGGCTTAAACTCACGCCGGGTGCGTGTGCATGCGTGCCCAAGATCTCGAGAGGAGAATGGAGGAGAAGGGTGCAGGACTCGAACCATGGTTGACTATGTATGAACCCAGCAACGCAACCATTACACCATCTACTAGTCCCTTAAATAGATATTTCAGAGAAAGGAATTTCTGACCCAGAGACCTCCTCTGGATTTTTTAGCTCCCAATGCGTTTCCAGCATGGAGCTGGAACAACTGAGTTCTCACTGCTCTCTCCATCGTTCTGTCTCATGCACTGGATCGAGAGTTCCTTGGGAGCAAGCACTGTCAGAGGATACAGACAAAGGTGACTGCCCCAGCCCCCAAGTGCTAGTCTGATGAGGGACACAGAGTACACACCAAAACACACACTCCCCTGACCCCAAGTCATCTTGAATACAACTATTGGGTCATTGGAGAAGTCATGACGTATTTTTCTATGAAAAAACGCATTTCTGTGGACCACACCTTAAGAACCATTGCTCTCGGGACCAGCAGTTAGCGTAATGGCTATGTCTCTGGACTCCCACATAGTCGACCGTGGTTCAAGTCTCGGACCCAGTGGCTTAAACTCACGCCGGGTGCGTGTGCATGCGTGCCCAAGATCTCGAGAGGAGAATGGAGGAGAAGGGTGCAGGACTCGAACCATGGTTGACTATGTATGAACCCAGCAACGCAACCATTACACCATCTACTAGTCCCTTAAATAGATATTTCAGAGAAAGGAATTTCTGACCCAGAGACCTCCTCTGGATTTTTTAGCTCCCAATGCGTTTCCAGCATGGAGCTGGAACAACTGAGTTCTCACTGCTCTCTCCATCGTTCTGTCTCATGCACTGGATCGAGAGTTCCTTGGGAGCAAGCACTGTCAGAGGATACAGACAAAGGTGACTGCCCCAGCCCCCAAGTGCTAGTCTGATGAGGGACACAGAGTACACACCAAAACACACACTCCCCTGACCCCAAGTCATCTTGAATACAACTATTGGGTCATTGGAGAAGTCATGACGTATTTTTCTATGAAAAAACGCATCATGACTTTTCTGATGATCCAATATTTAGTTAGAAACACAAACGGTCGCAATAGTACTGTGACCCGTCAAGGCTAAGAGTGGCTTCCAGGTGTACCCTGCGTACAGAGGACTTTACATGTGGTCCCATTTAGTGTGTGCCCCAGAACAAGCCTATGAGGTTGATACTATTATTAGCCCCACTTGACAGTTGAAAAAAATGACAGCTAAGAGAGAGCTGGTAATTTGCCCAGAGGCTGACAGCTGGCAAGTAGCAAGGCCAGGGCTGAGATTGAGGTTGTGAGATGGAAGACGTCACATTAACCACAGCGTTTAGGAGAGGTTGTGCTACTGAAGTCAGGAATGGCCGGCGAGTAAATGGGAATGTGTGTGCCTCTTCACAGGCAAGTGTGTAGTACACGCCAGGGAACTGGACTCAGCCAGTGCCTGCAACCCTCTCCCTGGCTAAGGGCAGTAATCGAGTCCGGAGATTTTAAGGGCAGAAAGGCAAGCCTCTCCTCCTTGCCCTCTCCTGTCCTGGACAATCAGATCTGCTTTGGAATCTCAAGAGCAATGGTTCTTTTCTTTTCTTTTTTTTTTTTCTTTTTAGAGGTTTTTGCTATAGGGCGCATGCTCTCACCAGAAAGACAGAGAGAGACAGAGAGACAGAAAGCAAGAAATCACTCCTCAGGGGGGATGGCCATGCCGCAATCCCTTCTCCTCCATTCTCCTCTCGAGATCTTGGGCACGCACGCACAAGCTCCCGGCGTGAGTTTAAGCCACTGGGTCTGATACTCGAACCACGATCGACTATGTGGGAGTCCAGTGACATAGCCATTACGCTAACTGCTGGTCCTGAGAGCAATGGTTCTTAAGGTGTGGTCCACAGAAGACTGTGAGACTTTGTTGGAAATGCACATTTTGGGGCCAGCAAGTGGTGTGGTGGCTAAGGTTCTAGACTCCCACATGGCCTCCCACAGCCTGTCCTACGGTTTGAGTCCCAGATCTGGCTTCTTGAAAATCATGTATGGCGTGTCTGCTCACATGCCCAAAATCCCAGGAGGAGAGTGGAGGAGAAGGGATTGTGACATGACCATTCCCCCTAGGGGGTGATTTCTCACTTTCCTTCTCGCTGTCTCTCTCTGTCTCTCTGGTGAGTGCATACAACCTATGGCAAAAAACTTAAAAAAAAAAAAAATCACATTTTCTGGCCCCACCCTCAATTTCTATCCAATCTGAAACTGGGAGTAGAGGGGTGGGATAGGGTCCGGCCATGTGCATTAACAAGCCCTCCGAGTGATTCTGATGTTCTAGTCGCATCATCACTTACCTGCTCCTGGGAAGTTCCTGGTGCTTTTGTTCCATAATGAGGCAGGAGACAGCCCTAAAAGTTTAGAGGCTGAGACTAATGCTCCCTCAGTCCAGTGCCTAGCACGTGACAGACAGTCAATACATGTATTTTGGGTAAATGAATAAACCCAGAGGCCCATATCTCTGTTACGGTGTTAGGAAGGAAATGTTAGTGGATAACACCTTGGTTCCCTGCAGTACCAGAACCTTCAGGAGATCAGGCAGACCAGAAGCACTCCTGGAGCAGAAGGGTGAGATTATCTTCTCTTAAGTCTCAAAGTGAACACAGACCGCGAGAGGGGCTCACCATCCTATTAACCTGTGGCGTTTTCATCAGGAAGTATCAAAGGATTAAAAGTTAGCTACCCCAGGGATAACTAACGTATCCAGCATTTGCTGATTCCTGTGGTGTAAATACTTCCCCCCAGCCCAGGGATACCACAATTGGCTCTCATGAGCCAGAGGTTGGCACATCCTTGCCCAGTCAGCCTGTACCACCAACTTGCTTAAAACTAGACTACTTGTTTTCGGGACCAGCAGTTAGTGTAATGGCTATGTTGCTGGACTCCCACGTAGTTGACTGCGGTTCAAGTCCCAGACCCGGTGACTTAAACTCACGCTGAGCGTGTGTGCGTGCATGCCCAAGATCCCGAGAGGAGAATGGAGGAGAAGGGATTGCGGTGTGGCCACTCCCCCGGGGGGTGCTTTCTCGCTTTCTGTCTCTCTGTCTCTCTCTGTCTGTCTGGCGAGCACACGCGACCTATAGCAAAAAGACCCTCTCAAAAAAAACAAAACAAAACAAAACAAAAACTAGACTACTTGTTTTCAAAGTATGTAAATAATTTATAAAGGATCTTCACAAAGTTCATGGAAAATGTTAAAAAATTTTGCATACAATTAAAAATGTTTTGCACTAACATCCATTTGTACTTTCATTCCATTTTTCTATAAGCTTTTTTGAAGTCTGTTTATATATGTATGAGGAAAAGCAAACAGCATGGAAAACCTAAAATAAGAAATCTGGGGGCCAGCAGGAGGTGTGGAAGTTAAGGCAACTGGATCTCACATGGCTGATCCAGTGGTTCAAGTCCTGGACCCAGTGACTTGAAAAACACGACAGGAATATGTGCATGTGTGCCCAAAATCCCAAGAAGAGAAATGGAAGAGAAGAAATTGCAAGTGACCATCACCTCCGGGGTGATTTCTTACTTTCTCTCTCTCTCTCTGTCTCTTTGAAAAGCATGCATGCCCTACAGCAACCTGAACAAAATAATAAAGAAATCTGTCCAAACCACCCCACTCAGCAGTCTTCAGTGTTTTCTGTATGTGTGTGTGTTTTAAGGTTTTTGCTGTAGGACATATGCCCTCTCCAAAGAGACACAGAGAGATGGGACCAGCAGGTGGCGTGGTGGTTAAGGCGCTGGACACTCCCATATGGCCGACCAGGGTTCAAGTCCTGAATCTGGTGGCTTGCTTTCTCACTTCCTCTCTCTCTCAGTCTCATCCTCTGTCTCTCTCTGGTCAAACTAAAAATAAATAATAATAAATGAATAAATAAAAAATAAAATAAATAATTATTTTTTAAAAAAGAGAGACGGTGAGAC
>NW_006202691.1:840121-869746 GCF_000334495.1 Tupaia belangeri chinensis | reverse complement strand
AAAAAAAAAAAAAGAAAGAAATCACTCCCAGGAGGGATGGCCTTGCTGTAACCCTTTCTCCTCCATTCTACTTCTGGGATTTTGAGCACATATGCTTATGCACCCAGAGTTATTTTCAAGCTGCCAGGTCTGGGATTTGAACCATAATCAACCATGTGGGAGTCCAATGCCTTAATCACTGTATCACCTGCTGGCTCTGGTAGTTTCTGTTTTTACAGTAGTTGGCGGCCCCTTAGATAGCTCTAAATGGTGCACTGAGAGTGACGCATATTGGTCTATCTTTCTCAGTGTCCCCTGGCTCGAAAGGCCAGGAGCCCACCTTACCTCTAGCACTGACCACTGCAACTACTCCCCCACCCGCTAGTTATTTTTTATTTTAATTTTTAGGTTTCTGTCATAGGATGCATGCACTTGCCAGAGAAGACAGAGAGAGGGAAAGTGAGAAATCACCCCCTGAGGGGATGGCCATGCTACAATCCCTTCCCCAATCTCCTTTTGGGATTTTGGGCACACATGCACATGTGCCCAGCATGACTGTTAAGCCTCAGGGTCCAGGACTGGACCTGCAATCAGTCGTGTGAGAGTCCAGCACCTTGGCCACTATGTCACCTGCTGCCTCCTGGCATTTTTTATAGTACTTTGCAGTTCTTCTACTAGTTACTTTTAGGCCTTTAAATAATAGTAACAACTGTCACTCATATGTTATTTGTTCTCAGAATAGATGCTGTCATAAGCTCTTCAGATATAGTCAAGATTGAGTCCTCTGAGGTAGGTACTATTTTCATTCCCATTTTATAGATGAGAAAGCTGAGCCCCAGAGAGGTTAAGAAACTTTCCCAAGCTAGTAAAAAGAAGAGACAGGATTCAAACCCAGACAGAGTGGCTATAAAGTCTGTTTTTAAGCTCCTAGAGAAAGGCTATATAAAATTATTCAGTGAAGGGAGGACAGACATGGAGGAATGACAGTAGGAATTTAAACGGACCTGCAAACTATAGCCCATTTGCCTTTATTCCCCTCAGAAAAAACAAGCCAGGAGAAGGGTAATGTCTTTACGTTGCAGGATGGCTTCAGCGACGTCAAGCTTCTCGGCGTTTAGCACAAAGAATTGAACAAAACATGCCAATAGCGACAGCAAAGGGTAGTTTATTAAATAAAAGTGAAAGTACACTCCTGAGAGGTAGGAGCAGGCCCCAAACAGAGAGAGGGGGTGCTCACGGGCCCCAGTAGTTGCTTTCCAGGGGGTTATAATTCCTTGACCAGGGTTATGTCAGTTGATCATTGGCTGGGCCCACAGATTACTGTCATTCCCTCGGCTATATCCAATGTGGCTGGCCCGCTGATTCATCTCATCAGCTAAATCCAATGTGGCTGGGCTCTCTTACATTAACCTCAAGTGGGGAATTTTGGGACCAGCAGTTAGTGTAATGGCTATGTCGCTGGACTTCCACGTAGTCGACCGCAGTTCGCGTTCTGGACCCGGTAGCTTAAAACTCACGCTGGGCGCGTGTGCGTGCGTGCCCAAGATCCCGAGAGGAGAATGGAGGAGAAGGGATTGTGGCGTAGTCATCCCCCCCGGGGGTGATTTCTCGCTTTCTGTCTCTCTGTCTCTGTCTGTCTGCTATACGTGCCCTATAGCAAAAAACAAAACAAAACAAAACAAAAACAAAAACAAAAAAAACCTCTCCAAACCCCCCCATCATTTGTATTTGTGTATGAAGGCCCCAGGTAATATGATGAAACCGTCTCTTTCGGCTCACATCCAGCACTCCTTTGTTCCAGTTATTTCCATTGAGCCCTACTCGACGGAAATGCTGGGTGGACTGGGAATATGATGGTAACAGGAGCCTGTCCTCTTTGCCTTCCCCATTTTGCCCATTGTTCAGAGGAGAGGCCATGTGCAAAACGACCTCTGAATTCTGTGGGAGCTGAGAGACCACAGAGTGAGACAGGTAAGTTCGACTTGTCCCTTAAGAATTTACTAAGGGAAATTATGGACAGATGGGACATCTTGGGCAACTGCAAGGCAAATAGGTCTCTGTACCCATCACCTCCGAAGCACATTATATGGCCAGTGAGGGAGGGGCTTGTATGCAAGCAGAGTGGGGAGTGTGTGCAGGAAGGCATCTGAGGAAGGCATGGAGCCTTTTGGTGTGTCAATACCATATCTATGATCAGGGTTGTGCCACACCACGGATGAGGATAATGGGCATGTTTACTGTAACAACTACATTCCAACCTTGGGAATGTCATCAAGGTGCTTTGGAGTAGAATGTCAGTCAAGTGGTAGATTAGCTTCAAGATGGAATCACTTTGATTCCACCACACCCATCTTCCAGGAGTCTCCAGCAATTGATTCTATCATGATATATTAGACTCACTAAGTGTTTGGACCACCTTGGGTTTAAATCCTCCACACCTTCTTAATGTGGATTCTTGTCTGCCGGACCCACTAGACTACGACCAGAGGCTTGAGCACAATATCTATGTCTTAGTTATATATTTATCACAAAGAAGCCCTGGGTGAAAATTGGATAACTCTTGGTTGAGTGGAACTGAACTGAGTTTTGCTACTACTGAGAAACCTATTTATGCACACACACACACACACACACACACACACACAGATGCTATAGAGGTCTATCAGGGGCCACTAGAAGGATGGGAGAGACCAGAATCAAATGGTATTCTTCTGGAAAGTTTTACAAAGTGTGAGAGTCAGACTAACCCCAAGTCCGCTGCCATTCCCACTCACTGTCCCCTCACCTTGTAAATAAACACCGAGGCCACCATTACTTCTTCTCTCTCCAACAGTGACAAATTGTCACTCTTGCTTCTGAACATCCAACTTCTGCCTCAAAAAGCCTGCAAACCAGCAGTTAGCTGTAATGGCTGCCGCTGGATTCCCACGTAGTCGACCGCGGTTCGCATCCCGGACCCGGTGGCTTAGAACTCACACTGGGCGCGTGTGCGTGTGTGCCCAAGATCCTGAGAGGAGAATGGAGGAGAAGGGATTGCAGTGTGACCATCCCCCCTGGGGGATAATTTCTCGCTTTCTGTCTCTATGTCTCTCTCTGTCTGTCTGGCGAGCGCACACGCCCTATAGCGAAAATGTCTCAAAAACAAACAAACAAACAAACAAAAACCCCTGCAAACCTGTGGTTCTATAACCGTAAACATTTTAGAAAGGAGAGCGGGCTAGGAACACACTTACCAGGTCTCTTCTGGTGCCTCCCTTCCTTTTCCTGCTCGCCAAGAGTTGGAGGTCTCCTTCCAGAGGATGAAGACCATGGGGCCAGAACATCAATTCATTCATTTGCTCACCCACCCACTCATTCAGCTATCAATCCTTTATAAAGGATGCTGTATGGGTTAGATTTAGAGCTAGGCTCTAGGAACTTAAAAAAAAGAAATTAGAGGGGACCAGCAGATAGCGTAGCGGTTACTCGCTGGACTCCCACATAGTCGACACAGTGTGAGTCCCAGACCCAGTGGCTTAAAAGTCATGCTGAGCATGTGTGCATGTGTGCCCAAGATCCTGAGAGGAGAATGGGAAAGAAGAAAGGATTATGGTGTGGCCATCCCCCCATGGGGGATGATTTCTCGTTTTCTCTGTCCGTCTCTCTCTCTCCAGTGAGCACACACTCCCTATAGCAAAATCTCTCTCTAAAACAATTTTTAAAATTTTAGAAAGAAAGAAATTAGATATGGTGCCCACCTTCCAGAGTTTCATATAGGACACTAGAAAGAGCATTTGATGTTTCTGCAGGAGTAAGCAGCATGCCACCACCTTCTGGCCTGCCTGGACCCTGTGCCTCTATTGAATTGAATCCACTCCTTAAGGAAGTATGCAACAGATATGTGTTGGTTGAATGAATGAATGAGTGAATAAAGAGGGTGCTGCCTAGCATGGTGGGGACATGCCCAGCTCCTGCACCCTGAGACAACCCATTGCCAACTCCCAAGTATCAGCAAGAGCTTGAGCCCCATGACAAAAGAGGAGAGACCAAAATTCTCTGCAGGTTTCCTTACTCCTCAGCAGCACCCACCCTGGGGAGGAGCTGACTCCCAGGCAGGCGCCCCACTGGGCTCGTTAAAATCTGGATCAAAGACAGCAAGAGAAATGCAGGGTCTCATTAACGAAGGTCCCAGGCAGCCCAGCCAAAGGCAAGAGGGGAGTACAGGGGTGGAGGGTGGGTGAAGGGGGCTGGAGGGTGCTAGGAGTTGCAGCTAGTACATTTTGGGGTTAAAGAAAGAAAAGCACTCATTAACATTGGGGCCAGGGCTGGACTGAGGCCGGTACTGTGGTGAGCACAGAGGAGGCCTGGGCTTCCTGCGGCATTCTGCCAGCTGTGGTCACAGAGCCACGCTGAGCTGTGAAGTCAGCGGCCAAGGATGGGGGATGCTGGGACTCCCATTTTCCTGGCTTGCCCTCTCAGGCACAGCTGGCCTGCCCCTCCCCTTCAGAGTCAGGGTTCTTCCATTTGCTTCTCAGACAGTGGAGATGCCCTTGGTCTGAGAAGTCCATCTGCTCTGATCCATGCTCCTGTGTAAGGGGACTCAGAGTTCTGTGAACTGGTCATAGCCAGTGATCCAGAAGCTTCTCCAGCTAAGATTTATGAAGAAGCTGCCAAGAACTGGGTTGCAGGGGGCCCCCAGGGGGCTCTGGGAGCAGAGGCTGGAGCCTGAGGGCCGGGGAGCCTGCTGAGCAGAAGCCGCTCCTCCTGCCTCCTGGCGCTCTTGGCAAGAGCACAGTCAGGCAAGAACAATGGGAGGATGGGCCGGACTGGGGGTGGCGGGGAGGCTCAGTCTCCAGCCTGCAGGCATCCAGGGATGGCTGGAGATACAGGGGTTCTACTTGTCAGCCTGGGCCTACACACTGTGTGGCCTGGACTACCAGGCCAGCCAGAAGAAGCCTGATCCTGGGTGGGTCAGTGAGCTGGGCAAGGAGCCTGGGCAAAGGGGTCTGGAGAGTGGACGCCAGGACCCAAGGCCCAGCTTCTTCACGGACACCCAGGAGCACTCAGCACTCCTGGTTCAGAGGCCCCTGCCTCACCTGAACTTACAAGCTGTGTTTATGAAAGGCTCTTGGGGATCCTGGGAGGAAGGTGGGTTGGTTCCCTGGGGCTGGTAGAGAAGCTTGTTGGCAAAGGTCCCGGGAATCAGAGCTCTGGCTGGTCAGACTGGAAACCCTCCCCTGGCTCATGAAGGGGGCAGGGATAGCACTGACCACTGGGGCTACAGCCAGCTGCTCTCAGAGACCTGCGGGGAGAAGAGTGGGGTCTGCTAGGGCAGAGCTGCAGGTTAAGTTCCTTCTACCTGCGTGGTTCTCATAACCCTGGAGACGTGCCCCTTCTCCACCCCGTCTCCACACCGTCTCCACCCCGTCTCCCTCCCAGCAATCAGGCAGGCCTGACCAGACTGGGGCTGCTCTGTCCCAACCGACCTGAGTCCCAGACAGGAGCAGGAGCAGGAGCAGCAGCAGACTATCGAGCATGGCAGGCATCAAAGAGAAGACAGAGCCGTTTCCGGAATTTTCCTAGGGGTGGCCCAGGCCAGCACCCCATTCCTGTGGGTCTTTCTCTGCCCCCCTTTGTCTCCCACTGTTTCCAAGGAGGGGGTGGGGGGGCCGCTTCCTCCACACTCTTAGAAACAGCAAGCTCAAGAGATCCTACCTTGGCTCAGACCCCATGCTGAGTCCGGTGTGTGTGTGTGAACGTGAGTGCGTGTGACTGTGAGTGCATGTGCTGTGTATGAGTGTGGTTGTGAATGTGAACACATGTGAGAATGTATGGGAACGTGTGTGACATGGGGGTGTGTGTGCACACATGTGTCGGTGTCTGTGGAGTGTGACGACAGTGTGAGAATGAGCGTGTGGCGCGTGTGCGGGAACGGAGCCTGTGTAGTATGTGAATGGGGTGTTTCCATATGGGGGTGTGAAGGAGTCCCCCCGGCCGGCCAGGCCCTGAGCTCCCCACAAGGGACCCTTCCAGTTGATCCCAGTGGCCTCCTGAGCCGTAGGTGGTGGGATGTAGAGGCTGTGATCCCAGGAGGTGCTGCACTGGCTTCTGGGTGCTTCCTCCAATTCCCTAGCAAGTGAGTTCTGTCCCGTTAGAAGAACTGACGACTCCCGCCTTTGCCAAGAGCATGTGTGTGCCCACGAGTACATACAAGCACACCGTGTGGTCACAGGACTCTTCAGTCGGATGGTGCCCATGTTGTGGGTGCAGTGGTTTCTGCCTCTGGGAGTGAAGGGAACCTTCTCATCCACTATGAGGATGCTGGGCACAGCCTTTGGGTCCCTGTTAGGCTCTGGCAGGGATGAGGCCTGGGGGCAGGGGATTGCTTTGAAGCAGAGGGCACTGCACCGCCCCCGTGAGTCTAGCCCACTGCCCCCTCTGAGCCCTCTGCTCCTCCCAGCCTCACCTGCTGCATGTTTGGGCTCCGAGATGAGGAGGGCTGGCCCAGAGAGCCCCTCGCCAGCCGTCTTCCTTCCTCTTCGACTTTTCGGCCAGAAGCTGGGCCTTTGGCAGGAGAACAGAATCCCTGCTGGGTCCAGACAGGGTGGGGGGCTCCTGCTGGGGATGGGTGTGCCCCGGTACCAAGACAGCCTTTTAGTCAAGCGGGTCCCTGGAGCCCCTGCTCAGTCCCTCCAACCACAAGGGCAGAGGTAAAAGCTCAGCCTCTGGTGCATTGAGCCACGATCCACAGGTGGGGCCTGAGGTCTGCTCTCTCATTTTTGGAGAGATTTTTGCTATAGGGTGCATGCGCTCATCAGAAAGACAGAAAGAGACAGAAAGCGAAAAATCACCCCCTGACCCCTGGGAGATGGCCATGCTGCAATCCCTTCTCCATTCTCCTCTCAGAATTTTGGGCGCGCGTGCGCGCGCGCGCACACACACACACACACACACACACACACACACACACACACACACAAACACACACGCCCAGTGAGAGTTTTGAGCCACCAGGTCCAGGACTTGAAAAGCAGTTGACTACGTGGGAGTCCAGCGACATAAACATTATGCCATCTGCTGGCCCTGAGGTCTGTTTTCTTGCCAAGAGCTCCAGATGCATTTGATCTGTAGTTGCTCTGGGGACACCAGGCCAGGAGCCCAGGGTCTGAGCTGCTCAGGCCCCAGGCGGAGCAATAAGGGAAGCTCAGGGAGCAGTGGCCTTCCCACACACTCCTCAGTCCCCCTTGTGGCCTTTGTCCACCCCACTAACACACCCTGGAAATTCTCAGGGTGCTTTGGGAAGGGCAAGCAAGCAGGAGCCTTTGGCCTATGCCCATGGGATGTACCAAGTTCACTCTGGCTCTCACTAAGGTGGGCCAAGCTGGGGCTAAGAGGCCAAGAAAGTGCCCAGGACATAGTATCGTGCTCCTGAGGGACTATTTTTGACCTGGACACCTTGACTTTGCCTCAGGCAGGTTGACCATCTAGGGAGCCAGTTGCTCCAACCCTGGCTGCCAAGAGTGGCCCTGACAATATGGCTGCTGGCCAGCTTCAGTGTTGTTTGGCTCAGGGGGACTGCTTTCTCTCACAGGAAGTCTTTAATCTCTACAACAGTGTAACCACGAGTTCAGAGTCCAGCTTCCCATTCCAGGGAGCTCAGTGGAGCTGGCAATCCAGCCCTTTGCAAAGGAAGGTCCCTTTCATCTGAGCACATCAGGTTCCTTGTTACTGGTGGGCCTGGAAACACAGACAACACCTGCCAGTGTCTGACCTTGTGGACGTGCAGTCTGGAACTGATGAACCGAACAGGGTTGGGGGTAGGCTCGTGATGGACAGCTGGATGCCCATAATCACTGGAAGTGCCCTTCTCAGAAAGCTTCTCCTCTCTGACGCTGCCCAATTCCTGTTGAGAGACCCTCAAGAATGGACTCCCCTTAGGATGGGCTGGGAACCGTGTCTTCTCCATCCTCTGCTTGGCACTTGACAAATCTCAGCAGGAGGCCCTCTCCCTTTCCCCAAGAGCAGGGCCCTAGGAGACTGCACTCGGCTGATGCTGAGGGGAATGCAGGCTCGGAACTCTGGATTCGGATGCCTGCTCCCCAGGAAAACCACACAGAGGAAGTCTGTATGTGGTTAAATGACCCCTCAGGGCACATCATGCATGCATTCTTTCAGCCAGCCTCTGCCAAGGGTTCCTTATGTGTTCTCGCCTCTGGGAACAGCTTGAACAAGACACTGTCCTCGTCCTTGCAGAGCTTACATCCTTACATCGAGGAGGGAGAGAAGAAATACATGGTTTAATACATATAATGTGAGTTAGACAAAAGGCTATTGAAAAAAGTTGAAGTGGAGTAAAGAAGGGTTAGGGGCCCATCCTCTGTGACATAGTCAGGAGTGAACTGGATCGAGGTACTGGAAGCTACATGCCCACCAACGGGAGTCCCCAGCATGGGTGGCCTGGAAACACACTTTGCCCAGGATCCTGATGGTTGGAGGACTGGAGAGAGAGGACTGCAACCTGACTGAGCCCTATGGGGGCAGTTCTCTTGTTCTCTCTCTCTCTCTCTGTCTCATACATGCATGTACTTTATCATGAAAAAAAAAAAAAAACCAGAAAGATAGGGAGAGGAAGGGCTATTTTCGATAAGATGGTTGGGAAAATAGACTCAAGATGTATCTCTCCTTTCCCTGGTGTTAAGAACACCCTAGTGGCCAAGAGGTAGCATAGTGGTTAAGATGCTGGACTCCCACATAGCCAACCAGGTCTCGTTCAAGTCCCAGACCTGGTAGCTGGAAAATCATACCGGGTACACGTGTGTACATGCCTAAAATCCCAGGAGGAGAATAGAGGAGAAGGGATTACAGTGTGGCCACCTCCGCTTCCTCCTCCAGGGTGGTGGTGGTGGCGATTTCTCATTTGAAAAAGAAAAAAAGAACATCCTCGACTCTCTTCTTGGTCCCCCCATTTGCAGAGTCTTAGAAATCAGAGGGTAAGATACCCACCGAAGAGTCCTCATTTGTCCCCTCATCACCCCCTCTGTACACTACTTTCCTTTAAGGCCACTTCAGTCAAGCCTGAGGCTGGCAACATGCTCTGCTCACAGCCATGGGCTTGGTCCCAGCAAAGTGTCCCCCTTAAACCACTCTTAACTTTCACTCTCCTGACCTTAGAACCAGCTGCCTGGGCCTGTCTTTTTCAGAGGATGGAGGTGCAGAGGTATAATTAGTAATATGGAAAGGTCTGCCCTGGTACTGGTGCCAGGCACTCGCAGACCGATATAGGTTCGATGAGGACACACACAGGTGCCCTCCTGGGAAGGCAGCAGGTATGATAGACTTAGACATGCAGCTAGAGTCCCTGTCACCCTGTGGCCTAGAAGAACTACAGACTTGGGAGGGAGACAAGTCCTGGATCGAGTCACCATGCTGCCACTTCCTGGCTATCTCAGTTTCTGTGAGCCTCAGTTTCCTCATCTATAAAATAAGGACCTTTAATTTCCTTAAAGAAACTGTACCCAACCCCCTGGCTTATGTCAGACACTGGATAAGTGACAGTGGCTCCGGCCTCTTGGGTAAGGAGCTTAATCTCTCTCCACTTTGTTTCTTCATCTGTAAAAGGGAGAAAATTGAGATATTGGCCCCACTAGATTATTGTGAGGATAAGATAATCTGTGTAAAGTCACCTGTCGCTGGGTCTGGGGTTCAGTGATGTGAGTGTACATCAGAGCTCCTCTGGGCGTGAGTCAGCAGATACGTGGGGGGGTTGAGGGGCCCTTCACTCTGAGGGGATGGGGCCTCTTTCCTGTGACCTGCTTAGTCAGTGAAGAGAAAGTAAGAGAGGGGAAGTAGGAGGAAGGGCTTCCTGGATGTTTTTGCCGCTGTAAGTTCTGGTTTCAGAATTGGAACCTCCGTTGGTAACGCACCAGCTGAATGGGTGGCAGACTCGGGAGGGTGGAGCGGCCCAGACCAGAGGTTGCTCAAAGTGCAGTCTCACAGCCTCCACTTCCCCTGCCCCAGCTGCTCTGCTTCCCCGTTAGCCTTTCCATCTGCTGACTCATCCTCACACAGCTCCAGCCCAGAAAGCCAAGCCTGTGTGCGCAAGGAGGCCTATTAATAGCCTTTCCCAGCCTTTCATCCCGACTTCCCCAAGACGGTTTGAATGTGAGCCTGATGCATGCCTCTCCATCTCACCCTACGCCCAGCACTCTCTTTACCAAGACTCAAAAGTAACAGTCCTGGGCTTGGCTGGTGCCTGGAGGGTTCTGGGGCCTCCATTCTGTCACTTCTAGAATTGTCAGAATTTCAAAATGGCGGCCTGTCCTTTTTGGTCAGAGCACAAGGTGGAGGTGGAGATCTTCCTAGAGTGTTTGCAAAGGGATCCAATGAGGTCTTCATTCAGCTGCTGGATGGGAGATTGTAGTGGTGAGGAGGAAGGTGCAGAACAAACCCTTGAAGTGTCCCAAGGCCCAGTGGGAGCAAAGGTGTACAGCCTGGAGGGCGGAAACCTCAGCACCAGTTGGGGTGGGTCTGCACCTAGAGGCCCCGGGCTTCTGCCCAGTCCAGGGTACAAGCAGAGCCTGGCTTGGCAAATGGCCTGTAGAGAGCACCTGGCCTTCCCCCCCTGCGTAGTGGGAAGGGCTGGGACCCCCTCTTCAGAGAGCAGAGCCCCTCACAGAATGACCTGCTTTGGGAGTGTCATCCACAATGGTGGAGGACAGCGATTACATGGAATAGAATTCATACAGGAGAGTTGAGGCCCCTTGGGCAGGTTAGAGGAGCCAAGTGGCCCTGGTTCTAGATCACAATGTAAAGAACTGGCCTGCACATTCTCTGTGGGGCCCTTTGCATGTGTGGATGAATAAGAGGCAGCCTCACATATATAAAGAGCTTGTGGCTCATTAGCTGTGTGATCTATGTTAAGATTCACCCCTCTTTGGGCCTCTGTTACCTCAACTATAAAAATACAATGTTGGACAAGATGAGTTCTCAGATGCCTTCCTGATTGGTATGCTGTGTCTGTTTGGAAAATGATGATCTGTCAAGAAGGGGAGCAGCTGAGGAGGTCAGTAACAGACTGGAGGGACTAGGAAGTAGGAGGAGAGAAAGGGTAGAGGATTCTCTCTCTCCCTCAGAAGTCTCCCCTAACCCATTTATTAGATCAGCTTTCTGGACCAGCAATTGGCACGGTGGTTCAGGTGCTGGATCTCACATGGCCAATTCTGTGGTTCTAGTCATGGATCAGGGGGCTTGAAATATACCAGGGACATGTCTGTGTGTGCCCAGAATCCCAAGAGGAGAATGGAGAAGGGATTGGCCATCCCACCTGAGGGGTGATTTCTCACTTTCTCATTCTCTTTCTCTCTCTGTCTCTCTCTGGCAAACCCATAATTCTATGGGAAAAAAATCTTGAAAGAAGGAAAGAAAAAGAAGAAATAAAGGGAGAAAGAAAAAGAAGGACTGGGAGATGGTATAATGGTTACATCGCTGAACTCCCACATGGTCGACCACAGTTCAAGTCCTCGACCTAGCAGCTTCAAACTCACAATGGGCATGTGTGCATGCATGCCCAAAATCCCAAGAGGAAACTGGAGAAGGGATTGTGGCATGGCCATCCCCCATGGGGGGGGGCGGGCGCATGATTTTTTGCTTTCTGCCTTTCTTTTTCTTTTTTTTTTTTTTTTGGAGAGGTTTTTGCTATAGGGTGTGTGCACTTGCCAGAAAGACAGAGAGAGATAGAAAGCGAGAAATCACTCCCGGGGGGGTGGCCACACTGCAATTCTCCTCTCCACTCTTCCATTCTCCTCTCAGGATCTTGGGCACTCATGTACATGTGCCTGGTATGAGTTTAAGTCACCAAGTCTGGGACTCGAACCACAGTCAACTACATGGGAATCCAGCAACATAGCCATTACGTCAACTGCTGGTCCCAAAAGAAAGGCTTTCTTACAGGCTTCTCCACTCCAAGAGCCCTGGCTACACAGGAAACAGGATCCTACCACCTCACCTTTCCAGGCCTGAGGCATGCCTCCCACCATTAGACACCGTCAGCTGAATCTCCACTTCCTCTTCCATTCCCCCTCACCCACAGTCCTTCCCCTTTCCCCAGTTCCTTTATGCTCAAGTCAGGATTCAGAAGGCTCTGGGGACTGGAGGGCTTTGCAAGGAAGGAGAGAGAGGTGTAGGTACAGGGGTTCTGGGCAACCAATAGGAAGTTCAGCCAACCCAACAAGCTGGGGCTGGTCAGAAGAGAGGCAGAAACAGAGAAAGAACCTTAGAGCTGGAGGAGATCTTGCTAGAGGAGGTAACCTGAATGCCCCATCCCACCACCCAGACCTGTGAGCCTTTAAACAAGTCATCTGCCTCCCCCTTTCCATCTTTAAAGTGGGCAGCCTGCCCTTTCTGCCCCAGCAGGAGCTTGCTGGGAGCATCCACAGCCCCAAACAGCCTGGGCAGAGAGAAGGGGGAAAGGGGAGGTGTAGCTGCCTGGCAGGAGGGGTCTCAGGGAACCTCAAGGGGCGGAGGGTTAATGATTTAACTGTTGGGGTGGGAATCGCTGAGCCTCAGCTCCAGGATGCCTCGAAATTTTCAAGGAGAATCCAGGCTGAGTTGTCCCTCTCTGGTCCCCTGAACTTGGCATGAAGGGACGATGGGAACAGCTGAAATGATCTGCTGGCTGGTGCTCCAGCTGTACGTCTGTCTAGCGATGGTGCCCGCCGGCGGGAGCCACCTTGTGCATGGTTCCTGGATCCAGAGTTTGGCAAAGCAGTGCCAGAAAACATGGGACGGAGACGGGGCTTCAGGCTGCTGAGCTCATGTCCAGCCAGAAGGGAGTTTTGAGCTTGAAAATGGATAGTCTTGCTCTGTTGATAGTTGTCTGGCATTCAGAGCTGGCTGGGAAAGAGACTTTTGGCCCCAAAGTAACAACAAATTGGCCTGTGAGAACCAACGTAGTGTGAAGAGAAGGTGGTTTTCCTTCAGTGCAGTATGCACAGTGTGCACGCTTAGAGTACGCGTTCAGCACCTGCTGAGAAGGAGCACTGTGCTTAGCAGCCAGGTTCTGGAATCCAACTGACTAGGTCCAAATCGCAGACCTCTGACTGGTTATGTGATAAAGTCTCAACTGCTCTATCTATAAAGTGGGGATGATCCAGGTGAGGCTTACTCATTTATTATTTATTTATTTATTTTTGAGAGAGAGAGAGAGAGAGAGAGAGAGAGAGAGCACATGTGCTCCCCAGAGAGACAGAAAGCGAGAAATCACTCCTCAGGGGAGATGGACATGCCATCTTCTCTTCTCCATTTTCCTCTCAAAATTTTGAGCACATGCACACACACACAAATACACACACACACCCAATGTGAGTTTCAAGCCTCCAGGTCTGGGACTCAAATCGGTGCCCGCCACATGGGAGTCCAGCACCTTAACCATTATGCCACCTATTGGCCCTCATTGTTTTTGTTTTAAGCAGTTAGGACTGTACTTGATACATGATAAATGTTCAGTAACGATTATTATCTTATCATAAACATTTAGGGAGGTTATCTCTGTCATTAGGAAGATTTATAGGGGCCAGCAGGTGGCATAGAGGTTAAGGAGCTGGATCCCACATGGCCGGCTGTGCAGTTTGAGACCCAGTCCCAGAGGCTTGAAAATTACACCAGGCATATGTGCATGCCAAATGAGAGAGGAGACTGGAGGAGAAAGGATTGAAGCGTGGCCATTCCCCTCCGGGGTGGGGGGGGCGATAATTTCTCATTTTCCTTCTCTCTCTCTTTTTCACTCTTTCTCTAATGAGCACTCAAATCCTTTAGCAAAAACAAAACAAACAATAAAAACAGACTTATAATCTTTTCGAAGAGATAAGAAACAAACATATACAAATTTAGATAGTATGCCATACTTTCAATAGCTCAGTATAGCAGCACACAAGTGGGGCATGGGATGATCGCCAAAGGATGGTACGGTGTCCTGAAAGGCCAGGTGTCTCGTCCTGCCACAGCCCATTCCCAAGTTGCCTGGCCTTCCTCAACCTACGCGAGAGGGGCAGCCAAAGGGGACTGAGGAATCCCCTGGACAGCCCACATCTGTCCAGAGGAATCTGAATGGGGCAAACACTTGACTAGTACCTGGCTGGCCATAGGCTAGGCAGGGACCCAGCCTGACCTGGTAGAAAAAGATGAATCGTTCCAGTCAGATCATCTTCAGGAAGTCTGGGTTGGAGCCAGAGAGAAAAGGAGGCAAAAAACTGAGGAAGCAAGGGCTAAATGGACAGCCCGAGGTAGAAGTGGGGGCCCGGAGGGGGGCCATGCAAGCTGACATCACAAGGGAATGATGACCTAACTGAGAAGCTGCAGAAAGGAGGCCAGAGCAGACAGATAGCAAAAAACAGCCTGGGAGGAGGACAGGAGGCTTTGGGGGCGAGAAAGGAAGGTGCCTTCAGGGAGTCCTCTATTCCTAACACCTTCTAAGGGAACCTACGGGAGTCTTTGATCCTGGTGACCAAGGAAGCTGGGCCATAACTGAAAGGAGGAAGGGACCTTGGAGGGCTGTGGCAGCCTGAGGCATCACCAGGAAGAAGCTTCACCAGGAGAACACGGAGAGGCAGAGGGACTTGGAGGAAGGAGTGGGAGATACCAATGTGTGTTGGAAAAGCAGGGAGAGTATCTGGGAAACCCTGAGGAGCCTGGCTTAGTTGAAACCAAGGATTAGAGGATCAGAATTTGGAAATATTCAGGAAAATGCATTGCTAGAGGAGTTAGGACACTTCCAATTGCAGGTAACAGAAAACCCAGTAGAGCTAACAGGAAGAGGTGCACTCACATTTGGAAATTCAGGAAGTGTGGCAGACTTCAGCCAAAGTCCATCCTGGGTTCAAGGCCACACCAAGGATCTTTTCTCCATCATCTTGGAGGGTGATTTTTGTCCATGTCCTTCCACTCTTCTGAAGAAGGAGGCTTCATCCTAACTCCACTTCCTGGCTCTAAGCTAGTCTGCCAATGACCTTTTTACCAAAAACATCATAAAAGAAATGATCATTTTTAAATAGTTCAGTATATAGCTCCTTTTTTTTAAAATTTTCCTGAGGGCACATGCACTTGTCAGGGTGAAAGAGAGAGAGAGCAAGGAGGAGGAAAACATTCCCCAGTTGGGCATGGTCATGGCACATTCCCTTTTCCTCCATTTTTCCATCTTGTCAGGACTTTGGGCATGCAGACACACACACACACCCAGCATGTTTTTCAAGCCACTGGGGCTGGGATTTGAACCAAGGTTGTGAACCTTGGTTGAACTATGCGGGATCTGGGCTGGCCCAAGGAATTTTCTTTTTAAAAATAATTAATGAAAGTGATTATATTTTTTATTTGATTCATTAGTTAGTTTTTAGCAAATTGCTTTTAGGCACATTGCCCTGTTTGCAGGTATTCTGGAGAACCAAGATGGTTGGCTGCAGCCCCCTGGACTACAGGCTTCTCTAGTCACATCCAGAAGAAGAAAGGGCCTCTCCACTGCAGTCTGACCAGAAGATATCCTGTGGTTCACTCTGCCGAGTCAGCTGGACTCACAGGCCACCCTGAGACAGTGACTGTAGCCTGAGGACAGTATTGCCTGGCTTGGACCAAGCTCAGTATCATTTTCTGAGCCAGTTACAGGGGCCAGGGTGAGTTTAATCCATTCCAGCTCCTCTCTTGAGGTTGGGGGTGGCTGAAATCACTCCCAGGACATAAGACTAGGAGTGATTTCAGCCACCCAAGTCTCAGAAAAGGAGGTTGGCCATGGAGGCCACCGCTGTGGAGAATGTAATTAGTGATGCTAGTTATAGCTGGGAACAGTCTTGACCAGCCAGCACGAGGGTTTGGACTTTAGTCTACAGGCAGCCAGGTGACACTGGGGTTTTAGATGTGGGCAGTAAGCACTTCTAGGTAGCGTTTGAAAAGATGAATCTGACCACAGATTGAATGCAAGCAGGGAGAAGTCCAGCTAACCACTGGGTTATCCGAGAGCCCAGGAAGCAGGCCACTAGGACCAACACCAGGGAACTAGAGTGACAAAGGAAAGAAAGGGACAACCATGAAGTATTTTAAAAGAAGTAACAGGAGTTAGTGTCTTACCAAACATTAGGGAAGCATGTGGGTGATGACAGGGAGAGGAGTCAAAAAAAGACCCTAACATCCCTGACCTGGGTGAAATGGTGGTTTTGCCTCACATTCTCACCCCTCTCCAAGCAGCCTGCTCAGCCCCAGGGAGGGGCCCTTGTCGTCACTGTTCTGTCAACCCAGCACTCCTCCCACTTCCGGGAGCTCCTTCCCTCCCTCTGGGAGCTGCCTTCTCCCTCCCCCACTCTTATTGTGGAAGCCACTATGTTCATACACAGCCCTTATCTAGGGACACCTGACCCAAGATGGGCCAATCAGAACCCTTCTTGAGGCTGGCAGGTGGCGTGATGGTTAGGGTGCTGGACTCCCACAGGCTGACTGCAGTATGAATCCTGGACCTGGCACCTTGCTTTCTCACTTTCCCTTTCTTTCTCTCTCTCTGATAAAATTTTAAAATAGCGAATAAAATTAAGTAACTAAAATAATTTTTTAAAAAGTCACAAAAAACCTTCTTCAACTGGGGACTAAAACTGAGAAAGGGATGACTATCCTTTTTGGAGAGGCCAAAAATGTCATTGGCATGGCTGGGTCCTGCTTGTGGCCTTGTTCTTCTACATGGACCAAGGAGCAGAGGAAACTGGTCTGCAATACGTAGAATGAGGCAGATTCACATATGACTTCTGAGAGAGGGGCTGGGGGCAGCTGCCTGGGTGCCTGGGAGCTGTCAGGTTTCTAGATGTACTTCCTGTTCCTGGGTTCTGCAAGACACCCTCTGGCTTTTTTGTATATGCTTTAAGTAACTATTTTTGAAGTTGAGAAATCAGGAGAAGCTGCTGATTCTAAAGGGAAGTATATCAATTTGGAATTTATTTGCATCACCAGTGAGTTTATTGGAGCTGTTCAAGCTGGACCTTCACTTGGAGGAGGTGTCTTAAGAGAATGTGAACAAACATATGCATACACATAAATATATATGAAAGTAGAAATGGAATATTATTGATGATAACATGCATGATTAGGCCACTAAGCAGTTTATTCTAGATGGGAAACTACATTTAGTATGTTGTGATGATGCTCAGGGAATGAATGTTAAGTAATTTAAAAAAAGTTTCAGGAGAAAAAAATAAAACAGTAAAACTGTTCTTATCGGAATTAAAAAAAATGCATATTTGATGACTGCAGTAAAGCTCTATAGCCCCAGCTAGGTACTACTTTATAGTATGTTCATTCTACTCACTGAGGTTTATGCCTAAAATCAGACTTGGGTTCATGTATAGGTATATATCAGCTGCCCTTGCTATTGGAAATGTTTAGACTAATTAAGTTCATTAGTAAATCAATTAAATGGGGGGGGGAAGGTATAGAAAGCAACCATGGATACCAGAGACAATGTGGGAGGAGGGTGGGACATGGCAGGGGGTGACGGATAGGAAATCAAGGATGGCAAAAAAAAACCAAACAAAGTATACAAGACATAAGAAATGGAAAATTATTTGCTGATAACATGTATGTTGATGTGCTTGATTGAACCAATATACAGTGTATTTTGGATGGAAAATTCATTTGCATACTGTAATGATGTATACTGAATTAAGGTAAAAAAATAAATTTAAAGAGAAAAAATTAAAAAATAAAAATAAGAGGAAAAGAAAAAAGAAAAAAAAAAAGAAAATGTGAACACGTGGTGAGCAGACCCTTAAGTAAAGAAGGAAAGCGTGGGAGTAGGTGAGCTCATCCAGAGAGAGTAAAGTTCAGAGGAACCTTCAGAACAAATACATTTAAGCTTTGGAAGGTGCGGGGCTAGCTGGTAGTGTGGTAGTTAAGGTGGCTGGGTCCCACATGGCCTATTGGGTGGTTCAAGTCCTAGCCCAGAAGCTTGAAAAATATGCTGGTTGTGTGTGCATGCCCAAAATCCCAAGAGGAGAATGGAGGAGGAGGGATTGATGTGTGACCATCTACCCCTGGCAAACACATGGCAATTTAAAAAAAGAAGAAGAAGAAGAAAAGAAGAAGAAGAAGAAGAAGAAGAAGAAGAAGAAGAAGAAGAAGAAGAAGAAGAAGAAGAAGAAGAAGAGGAAGGAGAAGAAGAAATTGGAAGGTGTAAGGGGACTCAGGAAAGAGACAGAGAAGGACTTAGAAAGGGATCTAGAAAAGAGCTAGCAGAGTAGTGTCCGAGAACCCAAGGAAGGAGCACATTTTAGGATCTCAACCAGTAAGGAAGTATGGGCAACATAGGGCAGGCCTCGGGGCTGGTCAGTTCAGCAGCTCAGTGACAGTACTAAGAACACAGGGACTTTCCCCCTCTCTGTCTGCCGTATGTGGCATTGGCTTCCTCGGAGGGTTGACTACTCCTTGGCTGGGAAATAATTACACACAGCTGGCACAGTAGAAGAGAAAGAGGACGTCTCCAGCCCTGGGATCTAAGCTGCATTTTGAACTGATTGGGCCACTTTTATTTATTTTTTACAAGTGTATTTGTTTATGGCCTGGTGGTAAAGGGAGTTGGATCCCACGTGGCCAACCATGCAGTTCAAGTCCTGGACCCTGAAGCTTGAGAAACAAGACGTGTGTGCATGTGTGCCCAAACTTCCAACAGGATGGAAAAATACAGGAGAAGGGATTGCAGTGTAATCTTGCCCCCTCCCTAGTCTTTCCCTCTCTGTCTGTCTGTCTATCTCTGGCAAGCACACACATCTTCTGGCAAATTTAAAAATATATATATTAGACTAGGGCAAACTGGTGAACTAGTTCAACACTGTCTGTTCCATGTTCCATCCTCCACCTAACTAACTACAGAAGCGAGCATTTACTGAACATCTCGCTTGCACCAACCAGCATGCCTGGCCATAAGGCTTTGCCTTGACTTCAGTCCTTATTCTCCCTCTGAGGCTTTCCTCAATCAATTCAACAAATATTTATTGAGCTCACAGTAGGCTGGGAGAGAAGGTAAGTGAGTAAATCCACAGCAGTGTGTCGTGCTGAGATTCACAATGATGGCTGTGAGAGGCTACAAGATTTTATTTTTTATTTTTGAGAGGTTTTTACTATAGGGCACATGTGCTCTCCAGAAACACAGAGACAGAGAAAAAGAAAGTGAGAAACCACCCCCACCCCCTACCCCCCAGTGCAGATGGTCACACAGCGATCCCTTCTCCTCCATTCTCCTCTTGGGATCTTGGGCACGCACGCACGTGTACCCAGCGTGAGTTTAGGTCACCGACTCTGGGACTCGAAATGCAGTCAACTACATGGGAGTCCAGCGACATAGTCATTATGCCAACTGCTGGTCCCGGGGTTACAAGATTTTGATTCCTAAAAGTTTATATTAGGGTCATTCTATCTACTAAGGCAAGAACCTGTTGTCTACAGATTTTTTTTTTTTTTTTCCTATATGGTGTGTGTGCTCGCCAGAGAAAGAAACAGAGACAGAGAGAGGAAAAGTGAGAAATCATGCCCTGGGGGGATAGTTACACTGCAATCCCTTCTCTTCCACTCTCCTCTTGGGATATTATGTGCCCAGTATGATTTTCAAGCTACCAGGTCCAGAACTCATCCCGTAGTTGGCCATCTGGGAGTCCAGAGCTTTAACCACCACACCAAATGCTGGCCCCTATTGTCTACATCTTAAGAATGAGTTTCTATTACAAAGATTGAAAGTAGTTGGTTTTTTCCCCATTAATAACAATCCAAATCAATTCAATTCAATAATGAATTATAATTGGATTATTATTCAATTAATTTCAGATCATTTGATTCACTTTGATCAGAAGAATATTCCAGTCGCCTTCCTAGTCAATAGGGCTTAAGGGCTGAAGTGTGTTAAATCGGAGACTGGGGCTAGCTTGTGGCATAGCAGTTAAGGGGGCTGGATCTCACATGGCTGACTGCACAGTTTCAGTCCCAGAGCCAGTGACTTGAAAAACAGACCAAGTGCATGTGTGAGTTTCCTCAAATTCCAAAAGGTGGGAGAAATGGAGGAAAAAGGATTGTGGTATGACTATTCTCCATGGGAAGAACTCTCTCACTTTCCCCCTCTCTCTCTGTCTCTGTTGAGAGCATGGAGCCTCTGACAAATATCTTCAAAAAACGAGATTCTGGTGTCTTGTCTTGAAGTCATGTTTACACGAGCATACTGCTTCTGCTCTGATTGTGAGGCTCTTTGGGATGTACAGATGAGGCTACTGGAAATTATAGGGAAATTAAACTTTTGGCCCCTCTCCGCCCCCTCTGGGAGCTGCCACCGATCCTAGTTATTGAAGCATTTTGTTTATCAGACTTTCAGCTATCTCAGGCTTCAAAATTCAGTAAGATTTCAAAAAGAACATTTCAAAGGGAGGACACAGCAGTGGTCTACTCTAATAACTTGTTTATCAATTTATTTTCCAATTTTCTCATTTCTCTCAGAGGGAGCTTGGTAAGAACATGACTCTCAAGGCTGGTGGTTCCTAACTGGTAATGAAATACAAAATATTTGTGTTTCTTTCTTTTTTTGGGGGGGGGGTTGGCCTTGAGAGAAAAAAAGATATTTTTCTTTTCTTTTTCTTTTTCTTTCTTTTTTTTTAGAAAGAGAACTGGATGATGGCACAGCAGTAAAATATGGCACTTTGCAAGGGTGACTCCCATGGGTAGGCTCTGGGTTCATCTCCAGCCATCTCCCTGAACATGCTGGGCATGAATGTGCCCGTGATCTGGGACTGGCTGAAGCTGGGGGGCGGGGGGGAGGGTGGATCGTGGCATTAAGACTCTGCTAAGTGTTCTCTCTCTTTTTCTCTGACTTTCTTGCTCATGGAAGAAATGAACGAACATAAAAAAAAAAGTCGAAAGTCTGCAAACTGGTAATATGGAAGCATATATTTACCTACTTTATGGGAATGTCATGGTGTCAAAATCAGAGGGATGTGCTGTGCAAATAACAAGGATGTACTTTTATCATTTCTAGACGGCCTTCCTTTTGTAGAGTGGCCGAGTCCTTCCTTGCACATCTGGAAAAAAAAAAGGACTAGATTGTATTGACCCTTCTCATTTATGCTGAATGAACATATTTCACTCAAGAAAGGCAAAACTAGACAGGTCTGGTTTAGTTGCACAATCGGATATTAATACAGTGTTTTGAAGATAAATGCTTTATGACTTCAGAATGAATCAGCTCCCAGGGCAAGGAGACATTTCAGGCAGCAGGCGCGATGCCTGCCCAGCCCCCACACCCCCCGCATGTGGTGTGGTTGTGGCACTATGGGGCTAAACTTCGCGGTCACACATGTGTACTTTACACACAACCAGATTAGCAAGACTGTGTGAACTTGGACTTCATTCTCTCTCTTTCCTTAATTTGCTCAGGAAACTAGGCTTCGTGATTAGGCAAGCCTACTGGGTGAAAGCTCACAACGATAACGACACTCCTAATCACCCCTAACGTTTATTGTGCCCTTATTCTGGGCCAGACACCGGGCTAAGCGTTTCATGTCCTCATCCTTGGAGCCCCTATGACACCATTAGGAGGTGTGTTTTATCATCGTATCCTTTTTCTCCTCTTGCAGATGAGGACACTGGGCAGTGAGCAGTTGAGTCAGTGGCCTAAGATCTCACACAGCAGGATTTAAACCCAACTGGGCCTTGTGGAGCAGCAGAGTCCAAGAAACCGATGAGCTGAGGTGTCAGGGTCCTTCACTTACACGGCCCCCTACAAGGCTCTATGCCTAATTTTGTGGTCATAATTGTTTTTTTCCTTCTCAGAGGCTCTCTAAACGATGTTAGCTAAAGTCCTCATGAAACATGGCTCTATCCGTGGTGTGACTTCAGAGCCTTCCCGTTTAACCCCCAGACTGTAGTTTCTAGCCAGTCAGAAACAACCTAACGTCTCGGACTGACTGATTTCCCATAACATACTAGGTGAATTGTGCATGGTAGGTGCTCAAAAAGTGTTGAATGAAAGCACATGTGACCGGATAAATGTCTGTCTTGAAAACCAAGCTGTGGATCAAGTACTACTGTAGGCTGAAAAGCACAGGATGGTTTAATGATGGGGAGCTGAAGGCCTTGTCAGCTCTTAAAAGAAACTGGTTCTTTCCTGACATGGGACGAGGAGCAGCAGCTGAGGTTCTGCCAGGGTGAATGAGCTGAGAGGTAGTGCAGATTTTTCTCTGAATCCCTTTGCCATTGGTACGTCCCGGAGAACTCCACACTGATGGATTTTCAGTGACTTGCTCTTTGCAGGCACTTCCATAAGAAGCACCTCCTTTCACTTAGCTTATCCAATTAACAAAAGCAGACATTAAAAGGAAGTCCCCAAGGTAGCTGAGACTTGTGCCTAAGTGGATAAACAAGGTAATTGGACTCACCTACCCTGACGAAAGTACCATACTCAGAGCCGGCTTTGAACAAGTAGTTCTTCTAGTTTTACAAGAGACTGCGGGTGTCATTTCGGAGGAAGGACTAGGAGGAAACGCAAGAGCCAAGAGCATTTCAGGTTAGAGTTACAGATGGTAAGGATTGATACAAATTTGAAGTAGCTGGTATGGAATAAATGTGCTCCTCATCGGCCAAAAATATAATCTTGCCTCCAAGCAAGGGCCCTGGGAAATTCCCCAAGACCCTTTCAAACTGGAAATTCCAGTATCCTTATGGATGTATTTTTCCCCTGACTTACAACAAACTGTGTCTCAGAATAAGAAGGTGGATTTCTTGTGGGAACCATTAGCGGTGGTGCCCAAGATCACCTGTGCTTTTCTGGTGACCTGATGCCAGGGCCCTCTGCCCACTGATTTCACACAGAAGTCTTCACTTGATATAGAGGAAGTTGGCCCATCTGGGTCTTGCTGCCTTGCGTACAAAGGAAATGACCTGGTATAATATATTTAATAAATCAAAGCTAAAGGTATCTGCTCTTGTCTGCACAGTGGAATTGTGTGCTAAAGCACAAACTGTCTTTATCCTGTATCAGGAATACTCACAATTTCATTTTAGGGGCTTATGGTTTTGGTGGGTGGTGTCATGACTTAAAAGTAGTGGCTCTCTACATAAATCAATCAATGAAGTGCAAGCCCAGGAGGAGAAAGAAGAGAAAGGGAAAGGAAGAGCAAGAAGAGTGGGACCAGCAGGTGGTGTAATGGTTACATCACTGGACTCCCACATGGTTGACCACAGTTCGAGTCCTGGACCCAGAGACTTGAAACTCTTGCTGGGCACATGTGCATGTATACCCAAAATGTTGTAGAGGAGAATGAAGGAGAAAGGATTGCAACGTAGCCATCCCCCCAGGGGGCGGGGGTGTGATATTGTGCTTTTTGTCTCTCCAGTGAGTATACATGCCCCATAGTAAAAATCTCTCTCTCTCTTAAAAAAAAAAAAAAAAAAAAAAAAGAAGAGTAATAAGGTAGTCAGTTTCATATATATATACTCATACATATGCATACATATATGAATTGTCAGAAAAGCCATGACACATTTTTGTATAGAAAGACAGGTCATGATTTTTCCAATGACCCGATACATGATGGGGAGACAGAGGACCTTGTCAGCCCTTAAAAGAAACTCGTCCATGGGACCAGCAGATGGTGTAAAGGTTATGTTGCTGGATTCCCACATGGCCAACCAGGACCCGGGGAGAGTAGGGCAGTTCTCTGCTGATTCTGGTAACTGTGCGGCTCTGCGTGTTTGGCAAAACTCAGAAATGAACACCCTGAAGAGTGAATTTCACTGTTCATAAACTGAAAGATAAAGTAAGTACACATATATACAGGTCAGTGGGAGACAATAGAGAGTTAGAAATAGAATCAGATATATAATTTGTTTTGCTAAAGATAGTGTTTCAAATCTATAGGGAAAATACACAGTGCTAGGAAAGCTTATCTTAAAACAAAACAAAACAAAACAATGGGCCGGCAGGTGGCATAGTGGTTAAGGCGCTGGACTCCTACATGGTCAACTGTGGTTCAAATCCTAGACCTGGTGGCCTGGTTCCTCACTTGTTTCTCTCCCTCCCTCTGTCTCTCTCTGGTCAAATTAATAAATAATAATAAATAAAACTAAATAAAATAATTCTTTAACAAAACAAAAACCACCTCATACCTTACATCATAATAAATTCCAGAAGGATGAATTACAGATTGAATTAAAAAATAACTACTAAGTTGGTAGCTGCCATGGTCAGCTCTTAGAATGGACTAGGAATCCTACCAGGCCTCGCATGTGGCCTCACGTCTGCTGAATAACAGGGTCAATCAGTCCACGCTACCACAGACTGGCCTGTGCTATAGACATCTTTGACTACCATATATGTTGTATATGATATTCTTTCCAGTTTGTAGTTTTTCTACCAACATAACAGTTATTCTTCATCTTTCTCTCACTCTCATGTGTATGTACTATATCATGAATAAAGGAGCAAAAGAGATGGAAGCTCAGAATCTTCTGTGGAGTCAGCTAAGTGAGGCCTTTGTTGCAGTGAAGTTTTTGGGAACTCAATTTCAAGATAAAATCCTATGGGGCCAACCTGTGGTGTGGTGGTTAAGGTGGCTAGATCCCACATGGCTGACCCTGCAGCTCAAGTCCTGGACCTGGTAGCTTGAAAAACACATCAGGCACACGTGTGTGTGCCCCAAATCCTGAAGAGTGGGGAATGGAGGAGCAGGGATTACAGCATGGCCATGCCGTTGGGGGGAGGGGAGATTCCAGCAGCTTTCTTTCTTTCTTTTTTTTTTTTTTTTTTTTTTGAGAGATTTTTCTATAGGGCACGTGTGCTCACCAGAGAGACAGAGATAGAAAGCGAGAAATCCATGCCTGGGGTGGATGGCCATGCCGCAATCCCTTCTCTTCCATTCTCCTCTCAGGATTTTGGGCACATATGCACATGTGCCCAGTGTGAGTTTTAGGCCACCAGGTCCTGGACTTGACCGTGGTCAACAGGTGGGAGGACAGCTACATAAGCATTACCATCTGCTGGTCTTGGGTTCCTGCGTTCTCTCGTTCTCTCTCTCTCTCTCTCTCATGAGTTCACATACCACCCTGTGGCAAAATAAAAATAACAATAATAGCATATGTAGAAAACATTTACAGTACAACAAGAAAATGGAACAATAATTTAGCAAAAGAATAAAGGCAAAGGTAGGCAGGCCATCATCTTTTCTTTCTTTGAATATTGTCTCCTATGGAAGGTAGGATTTCTCTCTTCTCTGTGACTTTGGCATTCTCTCTTTGGACTCTCACATGATCTGTCAAAAAGGCTGCAGCCACCACCACCTGGAAAGCCTGAAACATACAGTCTCTGCTCCTGGGAGTGACACAAATACTCTATTGCCTTGGCTCCCTGCTTCTTGGGCTCTCTTCTTGTTGCCTGGACTTTTCTCTGCTGAACATAGTAAGACCCAGGACTTGGGAGTGGGATTATAAAAAAGACTGAATAAAAGACAGCTGTCTCCCACTGAAGTCAGAGGGACTCTGCACAAGCTCCAGCCTAGACCAACAGGCTTCACACTGGAGGTCAGGACCCTCCTCTCAGTCACAGACTGCTGTCAGCCATAGTTCACTGAGTGCAGTTTTCCCTCCAGAACTTCGTAGAGAGAGACTGCTGGCCAGAGGACTGCTCTGGGCCTTCCAGGCTCCCTGGCCAAACACTACCTTAACTTCACCACCATTCTCAACCCACAGATGTAGATGAGACCTAGAGAAAGTGAACAGATGAGAGAGTCGTGGGTATAAACCTCCTTAACATTTTCGCTCAGCCAGATGGCTGTCTCCGAAGTTCCTCTCAGAGAAGTTTTCAGGTTGTAGGCAGAGAAAAATAAGCATCCTCAGCAGATTCCATTAGAATAAGGGTAACCCATGAGGTCATGTCTGGTGATTATAGAATTATCTTAATTATTTATTAATGTAGCCAAGGTTTGAGAACACTGGCATTAATGTTATACAGTATAAACTTTCAAAGCCAGGCCCAAACACCATCTGGCACAACCACACGAATGAGCAATGAGCCTCAGACCACACTTTGATGGAATGCCCTGAGTTGTGCTAAGTGATAAACTGTCAACTTCACAAACCTATCTACTAGAGAATCGGGATTGACCAGCAGTTGGCGTAATGGCTATGCCACTAGACTCCCACGTAGTCGACCACGGTTCGAGTCCCGGACCCAGTGGCTTAGAACTCACGCCGGGTGAATGTGTGTGTGTGCCCAAGATCCCGAGAGGAGAATGGAGGAGAAGGGATTGCGGCGTGACCATCCCCCCTAGGGGGTGATTTCTCGCTTTCTGTCTCTCTGTCTCTCTCTCTCTGTCTGGCAAGCTCACGCACCCTATAGCAAAAACCTCTCCAAAAAAAAAAAAAGAAAGAAAGAAAGAAAAGAATCGGGATTGAATAGAGAATAGAATTTGACAGCCTTTTACTCTGGTTTTCCTTTCAGCGTGCACACATCAGATCCTTCTGGGCAGCTTTCGCAAACTTCACCTGTCTGGTCCTCCCCTCCAGAGATGTTAATTCAGTTGGTCTCGGGTGGGGCACCTGCATCCCAATAACTGCTGGTTAAGGTTAATCCCTAAATTAGCAGATGGGGAGCTGAGACCCTGTGAGAAAAAGCAATTTGTCTAAGATGGCAACGACCTTTTGTCAAAGAATCAGGATTAGCACTCAGGTTCCCTGACTCTGATCCAATGTTCTTTTTACTATGCAAGTTGCGAAGAACTGTGCTCAGTAACTCAAGTGTGCACCTTGAAGATTGGAGTGTGGCTCTAGGCTGGGCTTGAGAACACTGCCTGGAGATATACAGCACTACCAGACACACTGGCTAGTAACAGCTGCAGACACATCGTCCCTCATTCACAAAGACAAGGCCACTTGCCCTGTGTCTTCGCCATAGTAGACAAGATAGAGAACTGCGTGTCACCTGCCCCCCCTGCTTCCTGTACACGCACTCTCAACACTCTGTGGCTTGTGGTTGTGGTTGCCTGTTTGCAAAACCTGACTCTCAGAGTCATGGTCACCCCAAAGCCTTTGTTGAAGAAGTACTCACCGCTGTCGCTTCCCAGAGGGACCTTGCTGCTGCTGCCCTTCCCTAGTCATTTCCCTCAAAGTCAAGTCTGACATTCTTATTGAATACAGGAGACACACCACACATCAATCAAGAAATAAACACTGGGCTCCCCAGCCTGGTCAACCTGAAACACGCCAGGCACCTGTACACGTGCCCAGGATCCTGACAAGCTGGAGGGCTGGGGTGGGGATCATGCCATGACCAAAATCCTGTTAGGGATCATTCTCTTTTTCTTTTTCTCTCTCTCATTTCTCTATCATGAACAAAATAAATAAACTTAAAAAAAAATAAGTACAGGGGACCAGTGGTAGCACAGAGGCAATATGAGTGGACCCACATGGGTTGTAGGTTCTGGAATCATGTCCCAAGTTTTCCTTCCACATACTACATGCATGTATGCCCATAATCCAGGCTGGTTGAGACTGGGAGTAGGTCACAGCATGAGGCTCCTGTTGGGAATTTTTCTCTCTCTCCTCTCTCTCATTCTCAATTTCATGGAAGAAATAAATGGATGAAGTTTAAACAAAAAAAAATTAAAGAAGGCATTTCAGGGCATTAACAAAAAGGAATATAAGCAGCTTCAGATATTCCTTTGGGAGAAAAAAAAAAAAGGCCCCTTTTTAAGAACACCAAGTACATTACTTCTGAAGAGAAACACCCTTGGACACTCCGGAGAACTTCTGTCCCACCTATCTGCACCAGCTAAGCCACATACCATTATCAGCCATCTCGAAAATGCCACCCTGTGTAGCAGAGATCTTAACATGGCAAGCCTTACAGCCTCCTGGGCTTGTCACCCATTACAGATACCTCTGTTTTCTGGCTGAGAAAATCTAAGGACTGAATGATTAAAGCCCAGCCAAGGTCACTCACTCGGGGTTCAGAGTACACCCAGAGCAGAAGGGAAACTTGCTAGGTTTCTAGAATCAAAGGACATTGTAGCTGGAAAAGATTTCAGGAGCTCATTGGTCTGCTCGCCTCCCTGCAGGGGAACAGTGAAACTGTACCCGACTAATGATAGTCTGGGGGACAAAGGCTTCACAATGCCCCAGCCTCTTGCTTCAGATTCTCAATTTCTCGCAGTTCTTCCTTAAGTCTCACCAACCTTTCTCTTGCTGTGGCTTTCTTCCCCCTCCCCCCCAACCAGTGTCTAAGGAAGAGACAGTGTGTCTCTCTGTGAGGCCCCACTTGTTTTAAGAGTCAGCTCCCGGGAGAGACCCACTCGGAATGGCTCTGTGGGGGGTGGTAGCGGGCAAAGGCAGACTAGTCTGTATTTTGGGCTCCTGTATGCTCTGCCTGAATGCCAGACCACCACATTTCCTTGATCCATCCTCTCCAGGGACTGTTTCCCTCAGAGAGAAGCAGGCTGAAGGACAAGAGGATGGAAAGCACAGACATACTGAGCCATGGTATTTGGGAAGGGAACGAGAGGAGCCCCAGGGCGAGAGGAACAAGGGGAGGCTGGTGCAGGGAGGTTTCTGAGTCTGACGGTTATTATTCAAATGGAGTGGGATACAGGGGGAGGCTGTGTTTTCTCCTTCCCAGAAGGATGTACAGATGGGAGAAGGTCTTGCCACAGGGATGGCTTTATTGTGCTCCCCTCTGGGAGAAGAAAGATGGAGAAAGGTTTCTTGAACTCCTTCCAACTTTGTAGTGGTTCTTCGCCTATCCGGGGAAAAAAAAAAAAAAAAAAAAAAGTATCAGTAGGGAGCATTTAGAAGGATCTGCCTGTGAGGAAGCTAATAAGCTAGCCACAGCTCATCCCGATCCCCTCTGAATTAGGCTCTCACCCTGCATTAAACCAGCGTGGACAAGCCAAAAATGGGATGGTTCTTACATGGCTCCCTGGGCAAAATTTGGAAAACTAGCAACTGATATTTTCTTCTGATTTTTCCCACCCTACTGCCTCCTTCAATTAGAGTGTGCAGTGGGAGGAGATGCAGAGGTCTAAGATTATTCCCCAGCGCAGGATTTTATTTGGCTCAGTCTCCTTTGGGGGTTAAGTTACTCACTAGCATTTGCATCTCTTGCTCTTGAATTGCCACCTAATGTGAAATGCTTCATCGGGGAGAATTTCTCTTAAGCCAGTCTCCCTAAAGGTAATATAAGGTAGTTCAAACTCTACATAGAAGAGTTGTAAAGAAAAACGCACAGCAAACAGCCTGTTCTCTCTCTCTATCTATATATACATGCACATACATATATGTGTGTGTGTGTGTGTATATATATATATATATATATATATATATTTGAGATTGCTATAGGGCACATGCACTCACTGGAGACAGAGAAAGAGAGGAAAGTAAGAAACCACTGCCCTCTCTCACCAGGAAAGGTGGCCACACCACCACCCCTTTTTCTCCATTGTCCTATAGGGATTTTGAGCACACACACCCACCTGCCCCATGTGTTATTCAAGCCACCAGACCTCAGGCTCAAATTGTGTAGTCGGCCATGTGAGATTCAGCTGCCTGAACCTCATGCTGCCTGTCCCATAAACTCTTTTTTTTTTTTTTTTTTTTTTTTTTCGTTTTTTTTTTTACCTTTTT
>NW_006202691.1:823152-839961 GCF_000334495.1 Tupaia belangeri chinensis | reverse complement strand
GTCGCCTCTTCTTTATATCAACACTTTTCAGAACACTTTTCACCAGTCTCTTCCAATCTATCAACGAGCATGCCCAGCAGTTAGGAGGTACCTCCTGAGCCCCTGTTATGCCAGGCAGTGTGGGGTTTACCCTGAAGCATAAAATTTCATCTCTGTCTTTCAAATGTATCCAGGCTAGTGGACAGCCTAACAAGACTGACTCTCGGGGAACTACCAGAGGCGAAAGCAAGGAAATACACATTTAGGTTCTGAGTAATGTGGAGCAGCCTTTACAATAGGAATCTGCGATTAGTGGATTAAAGGAGTCAGGCAGTTTAGAGAGTGCAGAACCTGAGCTGGCTTTCAAGAAAAGACTGGTTTTGAAGAAGCAAAATATAAAACAAGCAATCAAAAAGAAACAAACAGGTTTTTAAAAAGAGGAAGAGATCATAAGAGAACAGTAAAATTTTAAGGTGCCTTTTTTTTCTTTTTGAGAGGTTTTTGGTATAGGACGTGTGCGCTTGCCAGAAAGACAGAGACAGACAGAGAGAGACAGAGAGACAGAAGGAGAGAAATCACCCCCTAGGGGGGATGGCCATGTCACAATCCCTTCTCCTCCATTCTCCTCTTGGGATCTTTGGGCATGCATGCACATGCGCCCAGCATGAGTTTAAACTCCCAGCTCTGGGACTCAAATTGTGGTCAACTATGTGGGAGTCCAGCAACATAGCCATTACACCAACTGCTGGTCCCTAAGCTGCCATTTTTAAACTTTTTATTATAGAAGCCAGGTGATGGTGGAGTGGTAAAATGCAACATTCTATGAGACTCACCCACCTGGGAAGGTTCTGAGTTCCTATTTGGAAACCTCCCTGAAGGTACCTGGTACTCAGTATCTATGATTTGGGGCTGGCTAGGGGAATTTTGGCATCAAGACTCTTTTGGAGGTGCTGTTTCTTTCTCTATTTCTATCTCTTAAAAACAAACAAACAAAACACACTCGTTTTATTATAGACCATTTCAATCATATACAATGGTCTAGAAGCCCCATCTGTCCATCATTCAGCTTCAGGCTTTACCGAATCACAGCCAGGCTTGCTTCATCGATACCCTCACCCACTTTTCCCTACTTCTTGCATTATTTTGAAGCAAATCCCAGACATCCTATCATCCAGGCTGTAAATATTTCAGTATTTTACTAGCATTTTGATGTCAGCAAGATCAAATTATACAGGTCAGAGCATGTTTCACAAAACAGCACAAAACTGAAACATCTTGGCACAATGAAAGGATCCCCAAGCCTCAGTCAATGGCACTTTTACGCCCAGTTCTATTTTGTCCAATATCCCATCCATTGAAGGAATCCCTGATTTTTTTTTTTTTTGAGGAAGTTGAAATAAAATGTGTATGTCTAGAAACCCATGCATTTTGCCACGAATGCTTGGCCCTTAAAAGAATGTCAGAGCATGTGGATACACACACTTGTCCCTGTACAGCTGCTACCACTTCAGTATATTTCTTTATGCTATTTTCAACATAGATCAGCATGGTATTTCAGGAAGACATGCCTTTTTATAAACTAGAGTCCAACAAAAGTGGCCAGTGGAATCCGAGGATGGTGGGACAGTCTGGGGCAAGGAGGTAAAAGCACAGCTGGGTGGGGAGAGAGAGAGAGCAGGGTGGGAGTGGGTGGTAGAGAGGGCACAGACTTTCGGGGCTCCGGCGAGATGTGAAACTGAGTGGGAGGCAAGGAATGAAAGTGGAGCGTGTTAATCTTGGAATGAGGATGAGTCATGCAGAAAATGAGATGCTTTCCCACTGATGCTCAGAATAATACCCCTCGACTGGGAAAAGAAACCAAACGCATGTTGCTCTTGATCTTGGTGTAGATAGGACCCGGTATACAAAGTGTGTAAGGGGAAGGCTGGCCAGCCCTCCTCGCTTGGCTGCTGGCCCCAGGGGGCTTGGAGCAAGCTGTTCAACCTCTCAGGATCCCATACGTCCCATCCTCAACAAAAAGGCCAGGACCTAGATTGTCTTGGGTTCCTTAAGACCCACAACATTAAACAATTCAACTCACTGAAAGATGTTGTAGGGACCAGCAGATGGCGTAGTGGTTACGTCATTGGACTCCCACATAGTCGACGGTGGTTCGAGTCCTGGACCAGGAGGCTTAAAACTCACACTAGGTGTGCATGCGTACATATCCAAAATCCCAAGAGGAGAATAGAGGAAAGGGATTGCAGAGTGGCTATCTCCCCTGGGGGGCGGGGGGAGCAGGAGGATGATTTCCTGTTTTCTGTCTCTATGTCTCCAGCGAGTACACACACCCTATAGCAAAAATCTCTTTTTTTAAAAAAAGAAATATGTCGTAAAAAGACAGGTAGATGTGCATTTGGAGGGACTTTTGGATGGTGGTTGCCAGCAGTAGGGAGCAGCATTGGCAACTGAGACAACCCAGACCATGCACAATGCTATACACGAGGAAATAAGAAAATGGAACTAGCTCAGATCTATCAAGTACTTATGTGGCAGTTATTCTACTAGGCAGTTTACATACTCAATCCTTACAGCAAACATGTGGTAGGTTCTAGTATTATTAAATTGTCAAGAGGAAACTGAGGGACAGAGATTAGTAATCTACCCAAGCAACATAGCTAGGAAACAGCCAGGCTCAAACTCAGATCTATCTAAATTCCAAACCCTTAACCACCATACAACACGCTCTCCTCTTATACTATGATGCACAGAATAACTGTAACATCTTGTATTTCATCACTGAGTCAAAACCCAGAAACCTTTGTTAAATATCTACCCGACATAAGAGACAGCCTGAAAAAGTTCCTACTGGCCACATCTGGGATAAATTCAGCACCAAAATTAAGTACAGTAATGAATTGTAAGCCACTGAAGAACTAAGAATTCTTGAGTCCTTATTGATGATAACTAAATAAACGGGGGAGAAGGGAGCGCTCCACTCCTGTTTACGGGAGAATACTGGGAGTCAACTGGTCAATGTGGGAAGACTACTGGGGCCAAAAACATCAACATATGGCAATTATCATAGGAAAGACGGGGTCAGGCAGGAATCATCAATGGATGCTAAGTATAAGGGGGAATGTTGGTGAACAAGATGTCTGCATGATCTTCAAAGTATCTCCCTAAAGACTGCTTATTAGTTCAAGAGAGAAAAGGAGTAATTACACAGCAGAGAAATTAGACAACACCTTGACAGGGTGATAAAAATTTACATTACCAGGAAGGCCCAGATGGACATTGTGTGCGCTTCCAGCTGCGATACCCTTCGAAGGACATAATGTGAGTTTTGTAATCCTGCAGCCAAGATTGCAACAACAAAACATCCAATAAACAGAAAATAAGGATGTTCTATGTATAAACAACAAAAAAAGGGAGGGAACCATATTCTTTAAAAATGTGAACACCATAAAAGACAAAGGAAGGTTCTAGCAATGTTCCAGATGAAAGGAAGCAAAAGGCACACGTGAATGCAAGCCTGATCCCAGACTTGGTGCTGCGCAGGGGTGGGGGTTGGGGGTGGACAATGCTAGAAAAGACTTGATTAGCTCAACTGCCAGCATTGGAATATGTTCAATATCGATGTATATTTGTAAAGCTGAGAGGTGTGCTGTGGTTATGTAAGAGCGTATTTCTATTTTTATGAAATGCACACTAAGGTATCTAGAGGTGAAGGATCGTGACGTGTGGAATGTACCCTCACATGGTTTAAAAGAGGCAGAAAAACAGAGTGCAAGAGCTAAAGTAAACGGGCTCGTGCTCACACGATAGGTGAATTGAGGGGAAAGCTATACGGTGTGCCTTGAAACTTTTTTTAATTTTGAGACTGTATCCAAATAGACTTTAAAGAAATTTTTTTTGGAGAGGTTTTTTGTTTTTTTGTTTTGTTTTTTTTTTCTCTATAGGGTGTGTGCACTCACCAGAAAGACAGAGAGAAACAGAGAGACAGAAAGCGAGAAATCACCCCCCGCAAAGGGGATGGCCACGCCGCAATCTCTTCCCCTCCATTCTCTTCTCAGGATCTTGGGCACGCACGCACATGCACCTGGCGTGAGTTGAAGCCACCAGGTCCAGGACTCGAACTGCAGTCGACTGCATAGGAGTCCAGCGACATAGCCATTACGTCAACTGCTGGTCCCAAAATTTTTTATAATTTATCTACATTTATTTATTGCACATCTTTGTGGTGTACAGTATGGTTTTTCAAAGCACGCATACAATGTGTGATAAACCAAGGATATTACCATAGACATCATTTTCAACAAAAATTTTGCTTTCTTATGTCTGCTAAACAGTTTTTTCCTGAACCCCTTCCCCTACTCAATAAGAGGTTTTTCCTTTTTTTTTTTTTTTTTTTGGAGAGGTTTTTGCTGTGGGGCGTGTGCACTCGCCAGACAGAGAGAGACAGAGAAACAGAAAGCAAGAAATCACCCCCTAGGGGGGATGGCCACGCCACAATCTCTTCTCCTCCATTCTCCTCTTGGGATCTTGGGCACACACGCACACATGCCCAGCGTGAGTTTTAAGCTACTGGGTCCGGGATTCGAAGCGCGGTCGACTACATGGGAGTCCAATGACATAGTCATTACGCTAACTGCTGGTCCCAGTTTTTCCGTTTTTAAAGTCAATCTGATATTACATTCATGAGTATTGATCAGACTCAGTTCCTGAAGTGGGAATAGGGGAGAATGATCTACATTGAGCCATGAGAATAGTTATAATCCAATGAGAGAAGCTGAAGGCTGGGCCAGCTCCCTATAGCTCAGGAAATGTCAACACAAGTATGAAAGGGATCACAAAGATAAACGACTCAAGAATGAATGAACAGTAGCGTAATCCCACTGAGAGAAACACCAGAAAAGCCTACATCTCCGTGTGTGAGGGAAGGGTTTCCAGGCATGTGCCTGTTGCCAACTTATTTCAACACAAATCTGCCTAGTGGAATTAGTCTGTTCAAACTCACCTTCCACTTGCAATATATATTTGAAATATATTGGGAGGCCGGCAGGTGGTATGGTGGTTAAGGTGCTGGACTCCTACATGGCCCGCTGTGGTCTGAGCCCCAGACTTGATGGCTTGCTTTTTCACTTTCCCTTTCTCTCTCTCTCTCTGTCTCTGGTTAAATTAAAAAATAATAACAACAAATAAAATTAAATAAATAGGGGCCAGCAGATAGCGTTGTGGTTAAAGGTGCTGGACTCCCACATGGCTGACCATGGTTCAGGTCCCAGACTGACTGGTTTGCTTTCTCACTTTCCCTTTCTCTCTCTCTCTCTGATCAAAATGGAAAATAATAATAATAAAGTTAAAATATAAATAAAATAATTCTTTCTAAAAAATGATGGTGATGAAAAAAAATAAATAACTCTTTAGGGACCAGCAGTTGGAGTAATGGCTATGTCGCTGGACTCCCACGTAGTTGACCACAGTTCGAGTCCTGGACCCGGTGGCTTAAACTCACACTGGGCACATGTGCATGCGTGATCAAGATCCTGAAAGGAGAATGGAGGAGGAGGGATTGTGGCATGGCCATCCTCCCTTTTTTCTCGCTTTCTGTCTCTCTCTGTCTTTCTGGTGAGCGCATAGGCCCTATAGCAAAAATCTCTCTCAAAAAAAAATATTAAAAAAAGTAAATAAATAAAATAGTTCTTACTCCCCAAAAAGAAAAATACATTGGAACCAGAAGGTTCAGCAACAGCTAGGACAAGAACAGTTGACATAAGAGCAAATGGCTACCATGGCAAGGACACACTCCACGCTAGGGTTTGGGAAATGTGTAATGAGTAACAACTTAGTGATCAATTTTTGACAATAGGATTATTATTGTTGCCATAGACTTAAGTTACAACCAGGTGCCAGGGCCTGGGGAGATAGAAGGATAAAAGAAATGATCCCTAGCCTTCAGAAGCTTTGGGAAGGGGGGAGATAGACCCACAAAAGGGATACATTACAGGGCAGCAAATGCAAAGTGCCCACAGGAGTGTTCTTGTCACTGTAGCTAGAGTTTATGGACTAAGACATTAGGAGAAGCTATTGTGGGCATTAGGCACCCAGACAAGTGGTACAAGTAGGCTTTCCATTAATCCATTCCCTCACTCACTCATTCTTTTTTTTTTGGAGAGGTTTTCGCTATAGGGCGCATGCGCTCGCCAGACAGACAGAGAGAGACGTAGAGACAGAAAGCGAGAAATCACCTCCTAGGGGGGGATGGTCACGCCGCAATCCCTTCTCCTCCATGCTCCTCTCGGGATCTTGGGCACGCACGCACACGCACCCGGTGTGAGTTTTAAGCCACCCGGTCCGGGACGCGAACCGCGGTCCACTACATGGGAGTCCAGCGACATAGCCATTACACTAACTGCTGGTTCCCCTTCACTCACTCATTCTATCAGTCATTCTTTCAGTAAGTATTTATTCATTTATTTAGTGTAAAGAGAACAATGAGGTAAAAAAATGCTATCAGTATATTGGAGATTCATTAATAATAATGGTACTAATAGCTCTAAAACTTAAAGAACCCTTTAATAGTTTTCTGTGGGTGCTATAATAAATGTGTATGCATCTGATGACTTAAAACAAGAGATGGGCAAGTCGGTGGTGTGGTGGTTAAGGTGGCTAGATCCCACATGGCCTACCAGGCAGTTTGAGTCCTGGACCTAGCGGCTTAAGGAATATGCTGGGTGTGTGTGCATGTGTGCCCCAAGTCCCAAGGTGAGAACGAAGAGGAGATGTGGTATAGCCATCTCCCCTGGGGAATGCTTACTCACTGTCTCTTTCTCTCTCTGTTTGTCTCTCTCTGGTGAACACATGCGCCCCATAGCAAATTACAAAAAAAAAAAAAAAAAAAAAAAAAATCAAGAAAACTACGGAAGTTTAGTGTTTCATGGTCTTGGAAGCCAGAAGTATAAGATCAAGGTGTTGGGGCTGAGCTCTCCCCACAGGTCTAGGGGGAAATCCTTCCCTCGCCTCTTCCAACTTCAGGTGGCTCCTAGCATTCCTTGGCTGGTGGCTGCCTCACTCCAATCTCCACGCCGTAGCCTTTCCTGTCTAATCTCCTCTGTGTGTTTCCTACAGGGACATTTATTGTTGGATTTAGAGCCCATCTAGCTAATTCAAGATAATTTCTGTATCTCAAAATGCTTCATTATATCTGCAAAAGACCCTTTTCTCAAAGTAGGAAACATTCACAGGTCCCCAGAATTAGGACATGGACATATCTTTTATGGGGAACACCATTCAACCTGTTACAGGTCTTTCCATGTGCAAGGCTTTGTCCTACCTAAGCATTTTATATGTGTGAAGGGACTTCACAGACTTCAAAGAGAGTTGGCCCCATGGCCTAGTGGTTTAGGGAGCCAGATCTCACTTGGCCTAATCCCAGCCCCAGCAGCTTGATAAAAACACTCCAGACATATACGTGTGAGTGTTCCAAATCCCAACCAGTTGGAGAAATGGAGGAGGAAGGATTGCAGCATGGCCATGCCCTATTGGGGGGTGCTTTCTTCCCCCCGCCTCTCTCTGTCTCTCTCTGGTGAGCACCTATGCCCTCTGGCAATAAAGAAAAAGAATCATGGAAAAATGGAATTAAAGGTTTGGTGCAAAAAAATTTTAAATCCATAGTTTTTTCAAATATTCATTTTCTGTGAACTTTTTGAAGATCCTTTATATTAACTTATTTAATTTACAACCACCACATGAGAGGTTATTATTCTGGTCCACACTGAGAACACTGGGTACCTTGGAACCATTACTTAGGAAAATTTTGGGGAGAGCTGGTACTGAGGAGCTGCGAGAGGTTAATCTGAGTGGATAAGCTAGTCACATGCAGACACTTTAAATTCCTGTTTACTCTTGTGCCTTATTCTGAGGGTAATGGGTAGCCACTGGGGGTTTCTGAGCAAGAACAGCATGTGAGTGTTTATGGGTGGGGATATTAACCAGAGAGCACTGGGCACAGACAAAAAGGAAGGCAAGAATGAAAGCCTTGGTAGGAAATGTGCACATAATTGCTATGAATGGCGATGCAGGCCTGAACCAGAGTTCTGGCTGCAGAAACAGATACCGATATTTAATAGCTCATCCTGCTTTTCACCCCCACATGTGAAGCCACATTCTTTTTTCCATCAGACTTGGCTCTCCCACTTTCCTAGGTTGTACACCAGGAAGCAATTGTGAGAAAAGACAATCCCCATTTGCCCCAGTTTAGCAGACTCTGGGTTTTCAATGGAAGACTACACTCCAAACTCATGGGCTCACCTGAGCATGTCTAGAAACACAATCTCCATAGTTTTGATTGTGGTCACTTCTTTTTTTAACTGCCAGAGGGTGAATGCACATACAAGAAAGAGAGAGAGGAGAGGGAGAGAGAGAGCGCATCCCTCCCCTCCCCAGGGCATGGTCATGCCTCAATCTTTTTCCCTTCATTTCTCCAACCTGCTGTGATTTTGGACATGAATATAGATGCATTCAGTATGTTTTTCAAGCTGCAAGGGCCAGGATTTGAACTGTAGTCAACCATGTGGGATCTAGCTCCCTTAACTGCTGAGCCATAGGACCAGACCTGATCGTGGTCACTTCTAAGACGATGGCATTTTGGGGACTGAATGATGTTGCCATTGAGGCTAAGATATGGCCAACTCAGATATTTCGGTGGAATAAACCTTGACGCCAACATAAAGCATGAAGTCAGTATCAAGGGCTCATGGGGAATGGTCTGTAGAGACAGCTACTACGAAGTCAGATCTTTGCTACCTTCCTTCCAAGCAGCAGACCGGCACAGAGACATGTCCCCATTCTCACCTTGCCCCTACTCTCTACTCTTTTTTATTTTATTTTTAAAAATTTCTTGGAAAGAGCTGCACGAGAGAGAGAGAGAGAGAGAGAGAGAGAGCAACCCCTTGGGGGATTGTTACATACAATTCCTTCCCCATTTCCATTTCTCCTTTTGGGATTTGGGGCATGTACACACACAGATACACACCAAGCCACCAGGTGTGAGACTCGCTGTGCAGTCAGCAATGTGGGATCCAGCTGCTTTAACCACCACACCACCAGCGGGTGCCTTTTTTCCTTCTATGAGAGGGAAGAGACAGAAAGAGAGAAAGACAGAGAGACAGCACTTCCAATATCGCCTCCAACACCACAAACCACCCCTATCTTCTGCCAGCCCCAGATATTGGCATGTACGTGACTAGCATACTCAGGGAGGTCCCTAGACATGAACTAGAACCATGTGGGTTAGCCTTACAGACCATGGTGTTTTACCAGTATGCCACTATCCGCACCGCCCCCCCCCCACACACACACCCTCTTGGTTATTGTTGTTGCTGCTTCTGGTGCAACCTGAGTATCAACACTTTGTATTTATCCATAATCTCTCAGGTTACCTGTGAAAATGGGATCAGAAATGCCTGACAAGAAAGACATTTCCTGTCTGGTAATGGAAGGTTTGAGTGCAAAAGACCCCCAGTGTTACTCGGAATCCTCACCCAACCCATCAGTAAGGCTTCTAGGGACATTAATGCTGGTCAGAATAACAAAATGTTTCCAAAAGCTGTAGAGCAATGCTTTTTCTCTGACGCAATATAAGCAAAAACTGAAATGCTTATTTGCACCTGGAGTTTAATTTTAAGGAGTGCTTTCCTGCAAAGGTAAGATATTTGATTTCATTTTACAGTTTTAATATAGAAGAGTACTCTGTTCACTTAGAAATAAAAGTCAAATATGACAGACAAATATAAGATAAAAACTAAAATGAGCAAATCTTGAAGCTAGAGGATACTTTTCGTTTTGGGAGAAATAACCCAACTCCATGTAATATCCTTCTCCCAGGGTTCAAAAGTGTAAATGTATAACCCCTGGCTGTTAGAAGTGTTGTGTGGGACCATCAACACCAGCATCACCTAGAAGGCTGTAGGAAATGCAGACCCTTAGGTCCCACTGCAAACCTGCTGAGTCAGAATCTGCATTTGAGCAAGTTCCCCAAGTGATTCATGTGCACATTCAAGTCCAAGAAAAACGACTAACAGACTAAGAGGACAGCATTTTCACAGATGTTAGTCCTTTGGAAGACATCCAGGTTGTTAAAGAAATTGAAAGGGGAAAATAAAAAATGGATGAAGGCAGTAGACAGAAAAATTAACTAATTCACCCTACAGAATTATGTGTGAATAGGACCCAATTTTGGGACACACCGCTCGAGAATCCTTTGAAGTGACCTGTTAAAGAGGTGTCACTTGAAAGTAGGCCATCTCCCCTTAGTCCTTACAATAATTACAAATTAATAATAAAAAAAAAATCATAGAACCAAAAACTTTAGAACAGAGGTGAACTAGAATAGAATTTGTAGTAGTTACTGTATATAAGGCCTCACGCTAGGCTTGTTTCCTTCAAATTTGAGTATGAAGTAAAAAATAAACATGTTTCTGGCACAAGTAAGGTCTCACATTCATAAGCCACAGTGTCTTGAGTAAATTTCTTGAGCAAAATTTTTTTTAAGTTTTGTACTGTTTTCTTTCATGAGTGAGAGAGAGCACACCCCCAATAGGACTCTCCCCCTCCCCTTTTATTATGGTAGAAAGAGAAAGAGAGCATCCTGCCCAAGAGGTCTGGACATGCTGCAATCCTTTTTTTTTCCTTTTCTCTTGCCAGAAAGAGAGAGAGAGACAGCGAGAAAGCAAGAAATCACCCCCAAGGGGGGATGGCCATGCTGCAATCCTTTCTCCTCCATTCTCCTCTTGGGATCTTGGGCATGCATGCACACACGCTTGGTGTGAGTTTAAGCCACTGAGTCCAGGACTCGAACCGCAGTCCACTACATGGGAGTCCAGCAACATAGCCATTACGCCAACTGCTGGTCCCCATGCTGCAATCCTTTTCTCCTTTAATTTTACATCCTGTCGGGATCCTAGGGTGTGTGTGGACCGTATTTATAAATCACCAAATCTTGGACTCAAACCCGTGCTGGTCCTGTGGGATCCAGCTTCCTCTGCACAGCATTTAACAGTTGCGCAGCAGGGCTAACCCCCCAACAGGGTCTTAGTACAAAAATCAATCCCTGGCTTCAGCAAGCCCCAGATCTCAGATGTGCACTTACTGGTATACTCAGGTAGGTCTCTGGACACAAACCCAGAACCTTCCCATATGGCAGCCTCACAGAGCTTTGCATTTTGCTGCTGCACCACCATCATGTGCCTTAGCAAATATCTTAACTACTTAAGAGTCTCAGTGCATAATCTGTAGACTCTGTCCGCAAACTCTATAGGAAGCTCATATAAGTACTCCAAAAACTGTAGGAGAACCTAGAACGTTATCAGGACAGATTGAAGTGTGGGTCCCACTTTCATCCAAGTAATTGCATCTTGCATGGGATAATATCACAACAGAACGGGAATAGCCTGCTTCAAGTAAAGAAAAAAGTTAGTCAATTAAGAATGAGTCATGGTGTCTTCTACACTGTCCAGAGACAATGGGCCCACTGATTCTCACGTTCCAGTGTAGATAGGGGATCGCGGGTGTTCAGTAAGGACCTGTGGAATGAATGTATGGGTTACTAAATTGAGAAAGGAATTTATCGACATTCATTCATTCCAAAAACATTTACTGAGCACTTCCGTGACCCAGGCTGGCAAAGAATATAATGGTAAGACCATGAGAGAGGGAGGGCCTGTGCAACGAGCTCACCCCTCTAGATAAAGTGAACGAACCAGGAATCTGGCTGACAGTTGATCCTTTTTCCATCACATGAGTGAGTCCCCCCAGAAAAAGGGATGAAAATGTTGTTTCTGAAACTGCAATTCAAAAACTCAGCCCTGAATTCCTGGTGACCCCAAGTACAGTGGCCTGAAAGTCCCCAGCTGAAAGTTTTCATCAGGCAACTTCATCTTTACATACCTCTTAACTCTAGTGAAGAAGCCATCTCATGCAATCCCTTACTGAAAAGTTGTAGAAAGTGAGAGATGTTTAATAAATTGTCCAAAGATACACAGTAACTTTTGGAGGCCGATTCCCTGAACTTCATATCATCCTAAAACTCACTACCGATCCTTTAAAACTGCTCTTCTAACCAGCATCACCTTTATAGGCAAGTAGTGGAGAAAGATATAAAACATGGTTTTAAATGAACTCTTAAGGCAGACCCTACAGCCTAGTGATTAAAGAAGCTGGATCCCACATGGCTGACCTTGGTTCAAATCCTGGCCCCAGCAGCTTGAAAACCATGCCAGGTGTGTGTACATGCATGTCCCAAATTCTGACAGGATGGAGAAATAGAGAAGGGATTGCAGCATGACTGTGCCTCTTTGGGGAAATACCTTCTCCCTCCCTCTCTCTGACTACTGCACATATCCTCCGGCAAACAAAAAAGACTTTTTAAAATTCTTTTCTAATGTCTACTTTTTGATTTAATTATAATCTCCAGCCCCAAGAGTAGAAGGGCTGAAGAATGAGCATCCAGTTTAAACTTTAACACTGACTTCTTGCGCCTTCAACAATCTCTGCTGTTATGTAACACCACATCCAAGACATCTACAATACTTTGAATGAGCCTTTCTGTACAGGTGTCAAGGCCTTTACTCCTAATTTCCAGGCATGATGGGAGAATTTAGTTCCAGTTTTTAGTCTCTAAGACAAATGAGCTTCCCTTTCTGCTAGCCCTTACCTCTCATTCTTTAGCATACCCAACTAATATTAAAAGTTTAGCCACTGTACAATTCTATTCTCCATACTATTCCTGTTTCCTCTTTGCTTCCACGTGGGTTTCCTGCTCTAAGCATTTCTTTCATGTGATTTCCCTTATACCTCCAAGACCCTTTGTGCTGTTTCTGGGCTTTATTACTGCATCCTCACATGTTTATTCTTTGTTCTACTGCCTGTTCCTCTGGGAGCAGCTAAAAAAATTAAATCTTGGGCCTCATATTGTTGCTGGAAACTTCAGTTTGTATTTCTAATAATTATTCAAATATATCCCAAAAGATGAAAAAAATGAATGAAACTTGATGTTCCTGTCAATTTTGTTTCAGTATTGAACATTAAAAATGATTTATTGTCGACCAAAGTCAAATGTAATATGATTTTCACCCAGTTTTGTTCTGTCTTTACAAGCCAGGTGCAGCTTTCATCACTCCAGGTTTTTGCTAACCTAAATTCAAAGTGTTTGTGTTTAGTAGTTTTTACAAGAATCCTATGAGATTCTTTTAAACTTTCATCAAGGGCGAGGAGAGGTCCAGGGCTTTGAGATTGCAGAATTTGGGTTAAGCACTTGACTTTCGTTCAAATTGGCAATCTCTTTTCAAAAGGAGCGTTATTCTCTCATCTTTAAAAAATGCTGGGTTTAGTTAGTTCGGATACTAAGCAAGTTATCAGGAGATTTCTCAAAAATGAGGAAGAAAAAGCCAAGGCTGCCTCTTTGAACTGGAACCACCACCTCCAGAGCTACTGGCGAGTTATAGGGTAGTTTCTCTTGATTTTCATCTGTGCCTGGTGGAGTTACCACAGGGCCAGGACAATCAGCTGAAAAGCAAAAGACTTGAGCCAAGCGACCAAAGCATTTTGCCTGCACAATACGAGGGCAAGAGAAAGTTTGTCTGAAATGTTTTGCTAATATCACTTAAATGGTATTACTCTCTCTGGAGTACATGATTATAACTTCGCTACAACCTGGAAAATGCACTGTCCTTCCCCTCCTTACCTACTCCCCCCTGCCAGGTTATGAAGGAATAAAATATATTGTCTGGGAAATGACTTAAATGCACATGTAAAATAGGTTCTCAGACATGGCTACTAACTTGAGTTGAATCCAAGAACCTGTTTCATATGGGACTAAACTTATCCCAAGCTAGTCTGAGTAGTTATTGAAAGATTGCCACCCTGTTTGAGAGGCATCCCTGTTTTTTTGTATCTCCTTATTATTTCTCCTTTAGGTATCAAGCTCTCACATTTGGAAAATTTTATTTTTTTAAATTTATTTGTTATGTAAGTTCTTATGTAGACATTTAAGATTTTCTACATATGAGACACTTAGTATGCCTTTTTCCTTTTCTTTTTGTTTGCTATAGGGCATGTGCACTTACCAGAGAGAGAGGGAGAAAGAGAGAAATCACTCCCCACAGGGGATGGCCATGCCATAATCCTTTCTCCTCCATTCTTTTCTTGGATTTTGAGTACACACACGCATGTGCCTGGTGTGATTTTTCAAGCCACCAGGTCCAGGACTTGAACTGTGCACTCGGCCATGTGGGATCTAGCTGCCTTATCCTCCGAACCACCTGCTGGACCAGAAACTTTTTTTTTTTTTTTTAAATAAAAGCCACAGCAGTCCCTAGTAGGAGGTAAAGTGCTCATCCAATTGCCTCCTAGCCTCTTCCAAGAGGATGGCTTGACCAACACATGACTCCTCAATTTCTAGATAGGAGGGTAGTTGGAAGGAGGTGTGAAGCTGTGTTTATTTTCCTTTTCAAAGTTTTATTTATTCCATGGAGTGACAGAGAAAGACAGAGAGAAAGGGAGAGAGACAGCACCCCAACAGGGTCTTGACTTTGTGATCCACTCCCAGTCTTAGCCCCAGAGGCACCTATGTGCCAGAGTACTCAGGGAGGTCTCCAGTCTCAAACCCGGAACCTTCCCACGTGGGTCATCCTCACACTATGTTGTATTTTACTGCTATGCAATGGCCCAGCCCCCTTTTTAAAGACAGGTTAGTTTTAAGTTTCTTTCTTTCATGAAAGAGAGAGAAAGGAGCACCACGCTGTGATCTCAGCCTCACCCCTAGCCTTCCAACCAACCAGGATCACAGGTGTGATTGCAGGCACGCCTGGCATGTTCAGGTTGGCCCTGCCCAAATAGCTCCAGTCTCACACAGGAGCACCCTACCTGCTGCACCACCATGGCTGGCGTGAAGTAGTATTTACATATGATAGCAAAAACATCAATTCTCTATTCCAAATGAGAGGTTCTCAAGCTCATCAATTGACTCCTTTGCACTGCCACCATGCAGACTTCACTTAGAATTCAGCACATTACAAATGGGGCTCGATATTTCCCTCTTAAAACTAGTGCCATGGGGGCCACTTGCCTGTGGTTAGGTTATCTTAACCTGTGAAGGTTAAGATGGCTGAATCCCACATGGTTCACATTCCAGACCTGAAGGCCTGAAAAATACAGCTGGGCACCTGTGCATACATGCCCAAAATCCCAAGAGGAGAACGGAGAAGGGACTGAAGGTGGTTATGCCCCCTGGGGAGTGGTTTCCTACTTTCCCTCTCTCTGTCTGTCTCTGGTGAATGAACTTACCCTATAACAAACAAAACTAGCTCCTTGGTTCCCCTTCCCAATTTCCTCACCTATTTAAGGTAGTATTTTCCTTCCTTGTCAGATTAGAAACATTCTAATCCCCCTTCCTAGCTATTTCCCATCCAGTACCCTATTACTCAAATCCTATCATTTCTTGCTTTAGGTCTTACAAACTTCCCCTCATTCTTTTCTATTCCAGGAGAATGGAAACAGAAAATGAGGATCTGGCTGGGGTAGGGAGATGAGAAATATATCACATTACAAGTGAAGAAAAAGTATAGGAATAATAAGAACACACCAAATAAGAACACATACAAAAATGCAAAATAACCAAGCCGGGCATACAGATCTTAAGGCAATAGCTAGCACTGTGTTTGTCCTGTAGCAGTTTAGAACAGTTGGGGTCTTTCCACCTGTTCAAGGGCCTTGTATGGTGAGGTCCATGGGGTCCAGCTCAGGTCACTGTTGTTTACCACCATCACTTTTTTTTTTTTTTTTTTTGAGAGGTTTTTTTTTTTTCCCCTCCTCCAGGGCCCTCGCCAGACAGAGAGACAGAAAGCAAGATATCAACCCCTGGGCGGGGGATGGCCATGCCACAATCCCTTCTCCTCCATTCTCCTCCCGGGATCCTGGGCACGGACGCACATGCACCCAGCATGAGTTTAAGCCACCGGGTCCAGGACTTGAACTGCAGTTGACTACATGGGAGATCAGCAACATAGCCATTATGCTAACTGTTGGTCCCCCCCACCATCACCTTTTTTGAAATGAAGAAGCAAACCTTCACTTCCAGATGAAATCCTCTCCATCTACAGCACAGTGCAAAAAAATAAATAAAAATAACCCGGTCTAAACTAGTGTTAGCACAATCTATTACAAGTATTTCATCGTTTAGACTTTTTGCATTTTATTTCCACCTGGACAACAGCTCATTCTTTTGCATCCTTACGGCCCCTCCCCCTCCCTATAGCAACCAACACAGAGTTCCGTTGTTTGTGGTCTACAAACACCATGTCAAATCACAGAGCCTTAGAACTTTAGAGTCAGAAAGACTCTAAAGGAGTTCCTCTTGTCCAGTCCTTTACCTTACGGAGGAAGAAACAAGTCTAGATCGATTCAGTGACTTGCCCAAGCTCACACAGCCACCTAATGACAAGGCAAAGACCAGATCCAGGCTTCTTCCTGAAGTCTGTACCCTAAATTGTCCCTAGATAATGAGTGACAGAAATACTTGACTACATCAGGTCTCCAGGGGGTGGAGGTGATGGGGTCGTTTGCTTTACTGAAACATTTACAAAGACTCGGTTCACGACACTCGCTAGGCGGCCGGGAGGACTAACTCCTAACTCGGGGCTGAGCAGAGTCACAAGTTCCGTGCGGCACTTGTTCACCGGTCTGCCGGCCTCGCCTCAGGAGCCTGTGACAGGCGGGCGCACACGCGGGCCTCGCACGCAGGGGCTCCCCCTCGGCCCGTCCCCAGCCGCCGGTTTGTCACAGCGGCGGAGC
>NW_006202691.1:822418-822678 GCF_000334495.1 Tupaia belangeri chinensis | reverse complement strand
CCGGGGGCGGGCCGGGGGCCGCCTGCCGTGGCCGCCGCCTCTTTAGCTCCTCAGCAGTCGGCTCCTCAGTCCAGTCACAGCGGGGAAGACCAGCGAGGAGAGCCCTCAGATGCTCGGAGCCTTCTCGGCGCGGAGCTGCCCGTCGCCCTCGCCCGCCGCCCGCCTGCTCCGGCGAGGGCTCTTGGTCCCCGGCTCCGGGGGCCCCAGTTCGCCACCGCCGCCCGGCTGTGGGTGTAGGGGCTGCTGGGGCTGGGCCCGGC
>NW_006202691.1:797711-821979 GCF_000334495.1 Tupaia belangeri chinensis | reverse complement strand
GCTGTGGGTCCTGGGGGTCGGCGTGGCGGGGCTGCTGGTCAACGTGCTGGGGCTGTGCCTCTTCCACCATCACAGCGGCTTCGGCCAGGACTCCGGCCACGGCCACTCGCACGGGGGACACGGCCACAGTCACGGCGTCCCCAAGGGGGCCCGCGTCAAGACCAATCGCGCTGGGGGCAGCGACATCAACGTGGTCCCCGGCGAGCAGGGGCCTGAGCAGGAGGAGACCAACACCCTAGTGACCAATACTAGCAACTCCAACGGGCTGAAACTGGACCCGGCAGGTGAGCGGAGAGCGTGGCCGCCGCAGGGGGGGGGGGGCCGCCGCAGGTGGTTGGGCTCGGGGAGCTCCGACCCTCGCCTGGCCTGGGCGGGATGGCCTGCACGCCCCCTGCTGCCGGAGCGGGCGGGCGCCGCGCCGCCGCCGCCGCTTCCACCCGGGTCAGCACGCGCCTCGCCACCCCGGGAAATCAGACAGCCCCTACCCAGTTCGGCTGGGGGGCACGTCTGGAATGTATGTACGTGGGGGCCGTGGGTCTGACCGGAGGGAAAAGGTCAGGAGGTGACCGTCAACCCGCTGCAGTGCGCACCTGCACTTGGCTGTCTTCTAGAGACTTGTCTTGTTTTGGTTATCACAGGATCAAAAATCCTTCCTAATTCAATTCCTTGGTCCTCTTGGGAAAGGAGAAAATCCCCAATTCGGAGGGATTTTCGTCTTTAGTTGGGTGTTGAAAATCTTGCTCTGAAAAGTGGTCTTATGCCCACAGAGCAAGTTCCAGAATATTGCATTCAGAGTGTGTTAACCCTGGTTAAAGGTTTCTCTTTTGAACAGTAGTGTATGTTTCTGTTCATTGATTCGTAATCCTGAAAACCGAAAGTTTTTAGTGCCTGTCTTAGCATGTTTAACATTTACTTTACTTAGGACTTTTCATAATCATACTAAAATAAAAGTGATGGTAATTTATTCCTCTTATATTTTTAATCAGTGTTTTTCATTCTAAACGAAATGCTTTTGAAGGATATTTGAAAAATAAATAAATAAATGTTGACAGAAAGGAAATGTGGAAAAGTTAACCAGTGCTCTCTCCTACCAATATTCAGTGACATTAACACTGGTGTATTTCTTTCCAATTTCATTTTTCACTATTTATCAATATTTACAATACCGTGTTGAATTATGCTACATAGACAGTTTTCTTTTCAGATGCAGGATATTAGTAAAATTCAGATAGTACATTATAAAAGTTTAATAAATGATTTGTACTTCCTCTCACTCTATGTGGTAAGCCAAAGAAAATTTAACCACGCTGGTGTGTAATTCTTTTAAAATATCAATACTTTAGTTCTAAAAGTCAGTAGGACAGGTAATAATCATTTTGTTTCAACTTTTCTAATAGTCTGTGATTTTTTATTTATTTGTTGATTTGTCGAAGACTGCCTTTTCTGCTCATGATAAAAGTTTAGTAGTTAAAATTGGTTTTATTTTCAAGTAGTTAACCTCACAGTGACTAGAGCAAGGTCAGTATCTATTTGGGCGTTTTATATTAGCATTCTTAGCTGCATTTAATTTTGAGTGATAGCATTCAGTTTAAAAGTTTTTTGTATACCCAGAATTTCAAATGTTTACAGGATACTCCTACACACACACACACACACACACACACACGCACAGAAACGATACCCTTTTTTGGAGACAGAGGAGGAAGGTAGAGTTTGCAGAGTAGAGAAACTTATCACAATGACTTAATTTAGCCCTAGCCATTATGTCTTGGCTTGTTCTCAGAATATCAGTTTATATTAAATTGATCCAAGCACATTTTTCATTGTGTTTCATCAAAATATTTTCACCTGCTTTGCCACTTTAAATGAAATTAGATGAAGATATTTATATAAACACTTTAAATGTATTTGATACAGAATTTTTCTTTCTTTGTAGATCCAGAAAAATCCAGAAGTGATGATGCCATAGAAGTACAAGTGAATGGGAATCTCATCAGAGAACCTGACAATATAGAAATGGAAGAAGAAGACAGGGCTGGACAACTTAACATGCGTGGAGTTTTTCTGCATGTCCTTGGAGATGCCTTGGGTTCAGTGATTGTAGTAGTAAATGCCTTGGTCTTTTTCTTTTCTTGGAAAGGTTGTTCTGAAGGGGATTTTTGTGTGAACCCATGTTTCCCTGACCCCTGCAAAGCATTTGTAGAAATAATTAATAGTACTCATGCAACAGTTCATGAGGCTGGTCCTTGCTGGGTGCTATATTTAGATCCAACTCTTTGTATTGTGATGGTTTGTATACTTCTTTATACAACTTACCCATTACTTAAGGAATCTGCTCTTATCCTTCTACAAACTGTTCCTAAACAAATTGATATCAAAAATTTGATAAAAGAACTTCGAGATGTTGAAGGAGTTGAGGAAGTTCATGAATTACATGTCTGGCAGCTTGCTGGAAGCAGAATCATTGCCACTGCTCACATAAAATGTGAAGACCCAGCATCATACATGCAGGTGGCTAAAACCATTAAAGACGTTTTTCATAATCACGGAATTCATGCTACCACCATTCAGCCTGAATTTGCTAGTGTAGGCTCTAAATCAAGTGTAGTCCCGTGTGAACTTGCCTGCAGAACTCAGTGTGCTTTGAAGCAATGTTGTGGGACACGGCCACAAGCCCATTCTGGAAAGGATGCAGAAAAGGCCCCAACTGTTAGCATTTCTTGTTTAGAACTTAGTGACAATCTAGAGAAGAAGACCAGGAGGACTAAAGTTGAAAGCATCCCTGCTGTTGTGATAGAGATTAAAAAAATGCCAAACAAACAACCTGAATCATCTCTGTGAGTCTTGAAAAAAGATGCGATATTTGACTTTTGCTTTAAACTGCAAGAGGAAAAAGACTCCACTGAAATTCTAAGTTTGCCAAGTAGTGTAATCGAAGTCCTTGTCTGGTCACACACAGTTTAATTCTATTTTTGTAAGAACATAATGGGACTGCATAACAGAGTTCTATAGTACAACTTTGTGATTGTTAGTGCAGAATGCAGCTATGCTGTAACAATTTTTGGAAAGCCAGTTTTAACACTATGTTACATTTTTGTTTAAAGTAAGTATAAACTTTATATAACATAATGACATTTGATTTCCAGTTTTCCCATGATAAAGATTAGGGGGATAAATAAATTTAAATTTTTACTGGAATTTCTCTGCTTTTCTTTCTCCCCCAATGTTATACTTTGTTGATTAGAATTATAATTGCTAGAACTTTAAAACCAAGTTTATTTCCGTTGACATTTTAGGTAACATTTACCTGCCCTTTGAGATCATTTCATAGCATAATGACAGCATATTTGTAAGAGTGACTCAAGGCTACTAGAAAATAAGATTGGTTACTATCTTACATTCTGTATTGTTGAGTGTTAATCTGATCAACAGTGAGATAATTAACAAATTGAACTATAGTTTACACATGGGGCATATGAGGAGTAAGAGCAGGGAAGAAAGTTTACCAAATTAAGTATTTAGATTACTGTATATTAATATTCAGACTACATTTCTAAATTACTTTGAGAATTGCAACTCATTTTATTCTACCAAAGTCAGTCTAAAACATGGACATGTTCACCAGCATTACTTCTTTTAAGTACTGGTATGAGAAACACTGAGCTGAAAGTTTACTCACAAAATATATGACCTTTTTAAGGATGTTAACTTAGAATCTAATAATTACATGTTAAATGGAAGCTATTAATGTAATCTTTTAAATTGTGGGTGTTTAAAAAAGTCTTTTTCAAAGTTGAAGTCATTTCATGATGACCAATCATGAAAAGATTTGAATGGGAGGTTTTCTTTTTTAGCACAACCAGCAATGTTTGTGCTTTGCCAAAGCCACTGACTTCAGAGTAAAAAAATCAGTTGGTGCAATTTGGGTATTAAATTCTTAGAAAGCAAATTTAATAAGTCGTCCTATCTTGACATTGCTCAGATCTTCCAATAGCAGCTTGTTTTGTGAGATGCCACAATATCTACACAAGAAATTGTTCTTGGCTATTTCATTACTGCTATAAATTTCAAATCCAACACAAATATTATTTAAAGATATTTAAGTTATATTTTCTTGATAGAGAAGGTTATGCTTTGTGAAGAAAATGTGATTTTTGTCCTCAGAAGGATGAATATTAATATCAGTTATGTATAGCTCTATTTTTCTAGAAACAAGGTATTCTGACTACTTCAGTAACTTTTATAGCTGACTACTTTTGAGATGGCTACTTTTTGGGATTTGAAATAATTCATTGTTTAATGGGTCTTAAGATGAAAGTGTTGGAATTTGACAGTTACTTTTTAAAGGGATGATCTTTTGTGGTAGATTGTGGGCTTTTTCCCTAGTATAAGCCTGTTGCTGGCAATGGGCCTATTTAAGAACAGTTGGTTTTTCCAGTGAGAATGACGTAATTTTAGGAACATAGTTTGTAAGTTCACATTTACTATAATGGGCCAAAAACCATAACCTGCCAATTTGCAATACATCTTGATTTTTTAACAGTTTTGTCTGATGTTGTGTAATTCAATTTCTAAGCTAGTAGTTACTTTGAATTCTTCAAAAAGGTTTGCTTTTTTTTCTTTTTTTTTTAAACATGACATTGGGGAATCTCATTTGAGTGAACAAGATAAAAAGCTGCAAACTGTACTGTATCATGTACATTCCTGATTTAACACTTTATAAAACATCTTGTAAAGATCTCAAGACTGTTTATAAACATTTTGCAATGATACAATAGGATAACTGGTCAAATAGATGACATTCAGTGAGGCTTTCTTTACAAATGCTTTATTTGGGGTCTGTGTCCTGAAGGCAGTGCAACATAGAAGACATCACCAAATGAGGATTTTTTTTTTTAAATGGCATATAAGCATGGGACAAGGGCTATGTTGTTTTTGTTTTGTTTAGTTTTGTTTTTCCAGAAGTGCTTTGAAGGTAACAGCCTTTAGGTTTTAGTTATTTCACTTTTCATGAGTTTTAAGTAGCTTCTATATAACAAAGTGGTACCATAGGATTTTCTTTGTTTCAAAGGAATAGCAAAATCAGTAGGCACTGACTGACCTTTTGAGTTTTAGCAGAGAATTATTTATTTCTTTACAATGCACTTTCTAACCCATGTTTAGCTATATTAGCATTATCTTAAAAGACATACTTTTATATTTAAATATTATGGGATTTAAGTGTCTTTTTTTCAAAAGTAGTCCTTCCTGAAAGAAAATGAGGGAAATAACCCTGAATTATTAGGAGACTTAAACCCAGTATTTAAATAAGCTGTTTGATAACACTGCATCAGTTTTAGGAGTTGCATCTCTCCTGCTGGCTCTTTTATATTTGAGCAAGATCAGAGTAGAATATATGTTTAGAAACTTATCTGTTGTCTCAGAAGGAGGTGCTGCATGTGCCTGAATCGAAACTAACCAGAAATTTTTCTAAGCCAAATTCAGCCTTAGTGATGGGAGACTGAATTCTCCATTGTCACCTTTTAGTTTGTGTGATTATTCAATTTTTTCTAAAGGGTATCTTCATTGTAAAAGTATGGACTTTAGAACCTAAAATTTTGCTGTTTGTATTTTTAACATTTTAGAAAACAATACTTTGAATAACTAAGGTATGAATTTGAATAGGAAAAATTTCTATCAAATGCACCTTGGAAAATCACAGTAGGTAGAAGGCTATGTTTGTGTCATGTTAACATCCTGAGTTAATTTTGAATTTTTGGAAGTTTTGAGGGAAAAGACCTATGAAACGTAACGTGAACTATTTAGTAGGTAACTGTTATGAAGTTGAAGATTTGTACTGTTTATAAGCAGATATTATTTGAATGATAAAAATAGTCATTAACCTGCTGTCTTAAGATTTTCACAACACAAATATGGAGAGTGATTCTACAATATAAAAATATTTATTTTAATACTGAGTTTCAGTTAAGTCATAAAACAGTGTTAAAACTCTTGGAAGGTGGAGGGGTTTTTTGTTTGTTGTTTTTTAAATTGCAACTGTCATACAGTGTTCCACTGTCTCTGAAACGGGAATTGTAATAGCACTATTTGTAGCTCTACCGATACTACATGGCGATGCTATTTCGTTTTACTAACAAGCTCTGGAATATTTAGCAGTCATTTTCACTGGCACAAGAGCCTTTTTTGTATGTTATTCAGTTTAAACTTTTAAACCAAAAATTTTATGGCCCAGTGTCTTTGGCAAAAAGATGCTGAAGGGAATGTAACATACAATTAATGTGTGGTTATATATAAAAAGACACAAATTGCCATGTTATGGTCCTGCCTTGAAACAGCACAATGAAGTGTATCAGTGTGTTCCAGTGATCCTTTATGAGACTTCCATATTGTGTTGTTTTTGTGTCTGCTGTTGCCTGTCCTTTGGGCCAGATGTGGCACAGTTAAATGCAGTTGTCATCTCATTAAATGCAGATGCAGATAAAATGTCTTTAGTGCTGCAACATTTTACCTAACTTTTTGTATGTTTTATGACTGTGCATTATTTTCCAAAGCTGTTCCTACCTCACCATGAGGCTTTATGGATTGTTATGTATTATAAATGTTCTATATGAGACAGACTACTGTGTTTCTTCTCATTTATTAAAAGTTAAGTAGAAAAATAAACTAATTTTAATATCTACTTCAGTTTGTGCATGATGACATCCCTCCTATACTGTGCTGGGTTATGTAGAAGGGGGTCGAGTTTCAGATATTAAAAGGGAAACTTCAGTTCTTCATAAATGCTCATATGCAGTGACCAGTTACAGGGCAGTGGTGTGGGAGGAAACAAATGTAGGCAAAAATTGAACTAGAAATTGAAAAGGTAACTCACCACAAAGACTCACTAATAAATAGTAGTTGTGAGATTCTTCTGGTTATTAGCATTAAGCTTATAGATTATGTAGTTACAGTTAACCTGCTGCTTTTAGTGCTTGCTGTTTTCTGTTTGTAGCATTGTTACTAACAAGGATATATCTACCTGCTATATAATCATCAGAAACTTAACTCAAGAGTTAGTACATTAGTGTGGTTCTATGAGCCTCACGGTTGTCACAGATGTCTTACTGTATAAAAAAACTTTGAAAAATGTGTGCTTCTGACTATGAGACAACAGTTGAAAACTCATTTGACAGTAAATAGCAGTAGATTAAAAACCCAATTAAGGGAGTTGATAAATACTCCTAAGAAGGGGTAAATATCTTTGGAAAAGACTGTGTCGGTTAAAGTGGACAGCAGTAGGTATTGCAAGGCAAGGAATGTATAAAGAGTTGGGGGACTGGATGAGACAGTCACTGAGAGGTAAAATGCAGTTCTCTGTGAGGCTAACCAGGCTTGAGTCCAGAGACCCTGAGGATCTCCATGGCTGGAGAGTTGGGTCAGGGTCATGGCTCTTTGGAAGTGCTGTTTTGTTGTCTCACTCATAGAAGAAACTTGGGGCGGGGGACGAGTTGAGGGATGAGATAAAAGAAGATTGTAAAAGAGAAGGGTAGAAGTTTGAATTTAGATTTATAGGAAATGAAGCTTTTATAATTTGCCAGAGGATCCTTGTGATTGGCAAAATGTCTGTGAGACAGCAAAAGAGAGAGAGCCCCAAGTGGGGGTAGTCACACCACAATGCCTTCTCCATCACGCCATCACGGACAAGTGTGTCCAGCATGTTTTGCACCCAGTGTATTTTTCAAGCCTCTGGGCCGAGATTCTAACTGCATGATCAGTTATGTGGAATCTGGCACCCTTAACCACCAGGCCCCTGGGCTGGTCTCTGCTCTCGATATATTTTGAGTGGATAAATGAAGAAGTGGAAACTACAAGACAGATTTGGAATGGGAGGTAGGCAAAGTGAAACAGGAAAGCAAATCCACTTTGAAGATATTCAATACTAAGAGCCTGAACTTGTTTTCAAATACACATGTCCACATCTGCATATACCACATTTCAATTGATTCCACACACTTCTTGTATTTTAACATTTCTGAGATCAGAATGCATAATTACAGTCAGTAGTATGTTACAATAACTTCTAGTCAACTTGTTTTCCTTACCTAGATGTGTCTATTAAGGAGTCAGAAAAGAATTTCTTTCCCTGGGACCAGCAGTTGGCATAACTGCTATGTTGCTGGACTCCCACGGAGTCGACCACAGTTTGAGCCCTGGACCCAGTGGCTTAAGCTCACACTGGGGGCGTGTATGTGCGTGCCCAAGATGCCAATAGGAGAATGGAGAAGAAAGGATTGCAGTGTGGCCATCCCCACCCCCCCAGGGGTGATTTCTTGCTTTCTCTGTCTTTCTGGCAAGTGCACACACCCTATAGCAAAACTCTCAAAATATATATATTTCCCAGGTAATAGTCTTTTGACCACATTTGCCAATGTACCCTGAAATAATTTCATGTAATATGCTTTGTGCATTTGGATGAGAACTATTGCTTTTTGAATAGATTAAAATATTCTAAGAAAGTCATATAACAGTGTTGTTTTTAAAGAAACAGATGTTTTTTTTTTGAGAGAGATTTTTGCTATAGGGCACATGCGCTCGCCAGACAGAAAGAAACAGAGAGACAGAAAGCAAGAAATCCCCCCCCAGGGGGGATGGCCACGCCGCAATCCCTTCTCCTCCATTCTCCTCTCGGGATCTTGGGCACGCACTCACACATGCCTGGCATGAGTTTAAGCCACCGGGTCTGGGACTATGTGGGAGTCCAATGACATAGCCATTACGCTGTTGGTCCCAAGAATCAGACATTTCTGACTCTTCAAAATTGACAGCATTTTGCCCTCCACTATAGCCTATAGCCCTTTTTTTCTTTAAAAGCAAGTATGACACCTTGTTGCATTGCTTATTTAAAAACAAGTTCCCCTTCTAGATTATAAACTGTGAGGTCAAGACTATCTTATTCATCATTCCTTTCTCAGGATATAACACAGGGACCAATACCTGGTAGGTCTTCAAAGGCATTTAAAGATTGAAGAATGGGGGAACCAGCAGTTAGCGTAATGGCTATGTCGCTGGACTCCCACATAGTCGACCACGGTTTGCGTCCCGAACCCAATGGCTTAAAACTCACGCCGGACGTGTGTGCGTGCATGCCGAAGATCCCGAGAGGAGAATGGAGGAGAAGGGATTGTGGTGGACCATCCCCCCTGGGGGGTGATTTCTCGCTTTCTGTCTCTACGTCTCTGTCTGTCTGGCGAGCGCGCTTACCCTATAGCAAAAACCTCTCCAAAAAAAAAAAAAAAAAAGATTGAAGAATGGCAAGACTGGGGGGAAAAACAATACAATTAATAGTTAAAACATACGGAGCACTTACTGCATGCCAGATACGTACGTTCTCACCTAATCCTTGCAAACCAATAGGCATATTTCATTATTCCCATTTTATAGACAAATCGAGATATGAAAGCACCTTACCCAAAGTCATCTAGCTACTAAGTGAGGGAGCCAGAACTGGAACTGGGCGATAGGTGGAGGACACCGTGAGCAGCTCGTTCTCCATCACTTTGGACTTTCCTGACAACGGATTTCTTGAGTAAATTTAAAATGAATTTTTTTTCCTAATTTTCATCCCTTTTCCTCTTCGCATGTAAGACCCTGCTGACATCTCAGTTCTTGTCACCCACCTGCTCTTTGACTTTAGCGACGAGTTGGGGGCTGAGATAAAAGAAGATTGTAAAAGGTTCTCCTTGAACCTTCTGTTCTGCCACACGGAAGCACATACATTTCCCCAAACAGCCTTCTGTACCATGATTGCTCGATCTTAGTACGCGGGCCATTTCTTCTGAGTGGAGTAGCTCATGTTCCTACACCACCACGGCCAAATCTCTACTATCCTTCAAGAGCTGGTACAAGGGTCTTTGTGGAGCTTCACAGACCCCCATCCTTCAAAAAGAACAACACATGGGTGGACCAGAGTGGAGAGAGCTTCAGAAGGGCCCAATGGAAAGATGGTACAGCCTGTCAGGTACCCAGCCCAGAGCCTGGTTTGTTGCAGGATGGCACTCAACCTGACCTTCCCAGAACCCAAGCTGCACACTCCCTCCTCCTCTCCCTCGCCCTCCCTAACCACCTGCCTGAGTATCCTCTTTCTTTGCACCTGGCTCTCATGGTTCACACCCCTGTCCAGGATTCACCTTGCAGACTTCCCCTTTCATCACTCACAGTTGCACAAGGTGCAAAACAAACCGGTGAAACTGGGCAAGACCAAGATGGTGGTTCCCAGGAGACATGGGGCCAGAGAGCTCTACAGCCCAGGCCCAGAAGGCTTGTTGGCGGTGTCAGAGGGGGGATGGTAGAGCAGATGAGGGGAGAAAGTATGGAGAGGCAAGGCCCACCCCAGTCATGATGTCTAGGTGCTACAGCTAGGTCCTGGCCGCTTTCTACATTGGACCTTGAGGCCAAACAAAATCCTCTTACTGCTTTGATGGAAATGTCACGAACATGCCATTTCCTTTCCCTTTGGAACACTGATGGGTCTGTCTCCTACTGGGGCTTTCTCACATCTCCAACCTGAAGTCTCTGCCCCTCCTTGCACGTTGTCCTTTCCCTTCCTTCCTCTTTTCTCCTCCCCTCTCTTTCACCTTTTGTCTTCGCTTTCTTCCCTCATTCCTTCTCTGCCTTGAAATATTTACAGAGCATATATGAAGCACTGGGTATGAAGTGTAAGCAACAGACATGGCCTCTGCCCTCGCAGCATTGAACAGATATTCCAGCACGAGTTTCCAGGGGAGATGTAGGTAGTGGATCTGTAAGTCCTGCCCTCAGAGCTGGCCTGCGGTTTCCTGTCACTGCCAGCTCTTTCTCCTCCAGGGCTGGCCACCCACATCCCACCCCAGCAGACTGCGCCGAGGGATGACAGGGTGAGGGGAAAGTTTACCTAGAGAGGAAGGGCGAGCTGGAAAGGCACAATTTTCTACTTTACCAACCCAGCAGGCAAGCCCCCCCCTGGGATTTCAGGGAGACAGTTCCAGAGGAGACAAACACTTTCACTTCATTGTTTTCTTTTTTTAGAGAGTGATTTTGCTGTAGGGCGCATATGATCAACAGAGAGACAGACAGCAAGAAATCACCTAGAGGGGTGGGGGAGAGTGGTGGCCCCTCTGCAATCCCTTCTCCTCCATTCTCCTCTCAGGATTTTGGGCACGCATGGGTGCGCATGTTTCCACGCACACGCGTGCACACACACACACACACACACACACACAGCGTGAGTCTTAAGCTGCAGGGTCCTAATGAACCACGGTCAACTACGTGGGAGTCCAGCAATGTAATCATTACTCCATCTGCTGGTCCCTTGCTGTTTTTTAGTCAATATAATCTTTACCACCCTCTTTAAAACTGAACTGTTTGAGACCCTCTAAGGAAGCAAGGAGTGAGCATACTCCAGGGTGGTGAGTTGGGGAGCAGTCATGAGCCAACAGTGGGCACTTCCACTGACCACCATGCACTGCTCTGTGGGATTTGATCACCTTAGAATTTATTTTTTAGATTTTTTTTTTGAGAGGTTTTTGCTATAGAGCACATGCGCTCACCAGAAAGACAGAGAGAGACAGAGAGAGACAGAGAGAGACAGAGAGACAGAAAGTGAAAAATCACTCCCCAGAGGGCATGGCCATGCCACAATTCCTTCTTCTCCATTCTCCTCTAGGGATCTTGGGCACGCATGTACATGCTCCCGGCGTGAGTTTAAGCTACTGGGTCCTGGACTCCAACTGCGGTAGACTACATGGGAGTCCAGCACCATAGCCATTATGCCAACTGCTGGTCCCAATTTTTTAGAAGTATTTATTTTATTTTATTTATTATTATTTTAAAATTTGATATAGGACACACATGCTCACCAGAGAGAGACAGAGAGAGGGAAAGTGAGAAGGCAAGCCAACAGGTCTGTGACTTGAACTGCAGTCAGTCATGTGCCTTAACCACCAAGCCACCTGCTGGCCCTGCCTTTGAGTTTTAAGTTGTGCTTTCCCTGTCTAACTAGAGCTTTGAGACAAGTCACAGGGAGCACCTATTTGAAATATAAGAGATAGATCCCACATGGCTAACTATAGTTTAAATCCCGGCCCTAGTGGCATGCAAAACACACCAGGCACATATGTGCATGTGCCCTGAATCCTGACAGGGTGGAGAAATGGAGGAGGGCTTGCACTGTGATCATGCCCCACTGGGGGATGCTTTCTCTCTCTTTCTCTCTCTGTTTCTCTGTCTCTCTCTGGGGAATGCATATGCCCGTTGGAAAATGAAAAAAAATATATATATATATAAAATGTCTAGTCCATGGAGTTTGTGGCCATCCTCGTCTTTTCTGCCACAAGAGCAGAATTTCAGTATCATTGGTCAGGAGCAACTCCACTGAGGGCTCAGATGGGAGGGGAAGGAAAGTGATGTTTTCTAGGGCTCCATTTCTTCTACATTAGGGTTCAACATTTTTTTTTTTCAATAAGAGGGGGAGGGGAGAGAGAGGTATTTTGACAGGGTCTTACCGTCCAGTGATCTACCTGCCCCAGCTTCCCAGTTAGTTAGGATTACGGGCACATGCTACTGCCTGGCCTGTTTAGACTGATCTGGAAGCTGAACTCAGATGTCCCAGGCAGCTCTGGCCTTGCAAGGTGGCACTCCACTACTCGCATCATGGTAGCTGAGTCCAAGGTTCAGCATTTTATGTTTAAGAGGACTTCAAAGAGTGTGTGAAAAAAATGGAATTAAAGAGAAAGTTAATTTTGCTTCAAAAAAAGAGAAAGAGATGGAGAAAAATCTATGCATGATTTTTTCATAACATACATTTTTCATGAACTTTTTAAAGACCTGTCATATATATAAATTAACTCTATACTCACTAAGGTATTGCGTTTTGGAGCCAGGTAGACAGGACTGGAGTCCTGCCTGTCTGTTCCCTGACTTTATTCCCTGGGGCAAGTCACTTTGATCTCTTTAGGGTTAATAGCAGTATTCGCGTACCATGGAATTGTTGCGAGGATTGAGGAATTCATTCATGTGCAGTCCTTGGCGTGGGATCTAGTATTGAATAAGTGCTCAATAAATTTTTACTGTTCTGTTCACTGCAATCCCAGGAGGTAAATAAGATTCTTTCTTGGCCAACCACAAAGAGGCTCAGTGTGATTAAGCACTGTTCACTCTTCTAGGCCTAAATTCAAACCCAGGCCTCCAAATCTCTTGATCTTTCTCTTAAAGCCTTTTGGGGGGTTTCCCAGGATGTCCCTGTTTTTTCCTGGAGCTCAGATGGATTTAATCATCCCACACTTTTTTTTTTTTTTTTTTTTTATTGTGGAATTTTTTGGCAGTTAGCGTAATGGCTATGTTGCTGGACTCCCACGTCCCAGACCCGGTGGCTTAAAACTCACGCCGGGCGCGTGTGCGTGCATGCTCAAAATCCCGAGAGGAGAATGGAGGAGAAGGGATTGCGGGGTGACCATCCCCCCTGGGGGGTGATTTCTCGCTTTCTGTCTCGATATCTCTCTCTGGCGAGCGCACACGCCCTATAGTGAAAAACCTCTCCAAAAAAAAAAAAAAGAGAGAGAGATTTTTGCAAAAGGGCATGTGTGCTTGCCAGAGAGACAGAGACATTAAGTGAGAAATCACTCCTGGAGGGGTGGTCATACCGCAATCCCTTCTCCTCTTGGGATTTTGGCCAAGCACACATGCCTGGCGTGACCTTCAAGCCGCTGGGTCCGGGACTTGAACTGTAGTCAACTACATGGAAGTCCAGCGCCTTAACCTCTATGCCACCTGCTGGCCCTTACTTCACACATAATAATAAAGTGTGTATTAGTCAGCAGATACTGTTCTAAGTGCTAGAGATCGAGCACAGACCCAAATCCCTTCCCCTGCCAAATATACAGACGGCAGAGAGCCGGTAAACTAGAAAGAAAAAATGTAGATTAGACTAGATAGTGATCAACTCAGAGGAGAAAAATCATAGCAGAGAAAGAGATAAGTGAGTATCTGTATGCTGGGGGGAGCGTTATAGGTAAATAGTCAGGAAAGCCTCAGTGAAGGAGAAATGCATTTGAATAGAGTTAAAGTAAGTGGGGAAACAAGCCCCTCAGACTTCTGAGGAAAGAGTCCTCCAGGTAGAGGGAATAGTAGGAGCCAAGGGCCTGGGGTGGGAGACAGTGAGCTCTAGGAGGCCAGGTGTAGATGCCCAAGGAGGAAAGTATGAGTTTCTGGAAACAATTGCTTCATCCTTTGATTCACCCGTGAAGCAGCTTGCTTCCCCAAAGCAGATATTGCTAATGTATCGAATCCCTAATATCTCACCATTCTCTTCTGATAACAAGTTTCATAAGTGTGTGTGTGTGTGTGTGTGTGTGTGTGTGTGCTTTTTAAAATCTTAATGTATCGTTATTGTACAAAATCAACAGAAACATCTCAAGATTATCTAATGTCCAATCAAGCAGCCACCTATCCTTTGCCTGGATCACTAATGCCTGGGGCTGAAGGATTTGCGGTGTAAGAAACCTGCTGGCCTGGCAACTTATCTCTACCCTGTGGATGAAGTCAAACCCATAGATGACAAGCTTCAGCACGAGGCCTCTCTCCGCAGGGTGAAGAAGCCTGACCTCTATGTCAACAGCTCGCTCCCTGGCTTCTTGGAACTTTGAGCAAATGCTTTGATCCCAAGAGCAGAGATCTATTTGATTTCACCTTCCTGGAAAATTAAGAGCCTGCTTTTTCTCAGTAAATGAGAACAGAGACTCTGGAATCAGAGACTTGGTTCCCATGCTCATGCATTATTGGGTTGTCAGAGTCATGACACATTTTTGCATAGAAAAATAGAGAAAAATACATCAGGACTTTTCTGACAACCTAATGTGTAACCTTGAGCAAGCTCTTGGCCTGCAAAATGAGAGCATTAGTACCATGTCTTAGGAGCCTGAGTTCAAGGGCTGGCTGTGTGCAGTGGTAATGAGCTGGTCAAGAGAAGCCACATCTCCCATGACAACCACAGTCCAAGTCCGCGCCTGCTGAGCCTAAAACATGCTGGGCATATGCATGTGAGTGCCCAGAAACCCATAGGTTGGAGGTCTGGAGGGAGGGCTAGGGGAGTGAGCTGTGACCAGACTCTGTGGAGGGCCTCTCCTCTCGCTCTCTCATACTCTATCAAAGACTTTTTAACAAAGGAGACTGAGGTCAAGTGTGATTATGGTGAGGGTCTGCCTCATACAGGGCATTTAGTGCAAGCTCAATAAACGGTCTTTGTGATTATTTCTACTCACCTGAGCACTCCAGTCTGTTCAATTCCTAATCCTCAGCCAAATATTAATGAAATACAACCCCTGGACGTTCAGAATCACAACTTAAAATGCATCACATAATCTCCTATGCATCAGAAAAACTAGGCTGGGGTAGGGGTGGAGTCATATTGGATAAACTGCTTTGAAATTAAATCAACTTTGATTACCTTCCCTGATATAGAAGTCCCTGGGTGTTAGTCCCATTTGACTTTAAGATATATTATTACCCTGAGTCATTCCTTAGGCATGTCATTTTCATAAGTATTCTGGTGAGTGGAAACCTGCTTTATACGTGGCAAGAGAGGTCACTTATTTCAAGAAATCTACACTGTGTGTGTTTTAAGAATGCAGATTCAGGGAGAGTGGAGGTTAAAGGCATTGGACTCCCACATGGCTGACCATGGTTCAAGTCCTGGACCTGGTGGCTTGCTTTCACACCTTCCCTCTCTCTTTCTCTGTCTCTCTCTGTTCAAACTGAAAAATAATAATAAATAAAGTTAAATAAAAAGTAATTCTAAAAAAAAAAAATGCAGATTCAGTATTTCCTAATGATTCAGTTTGCTAATCAGGATTTTTAGACTTTGATATGTGTGTGAGGGGTCTTCAACATGTTCATGGAAAAATGTACATTATGAAAAAACTGTGAGTGGATTTCCATTTTTTTTTGTGTGTGCCAAAATGAACTCATACTTTAATCCCATTTTTCCACACATGTTTTGAAGAGCCCTCATGTTTTTTATGTTGTAGAATGATTTGTTCCCCATCAACTACTTCTGTGGATATTCACAGAGTCATAGAATTAAAGGATTTTTGTAGAATTTTATTTTCCCAGCATATTTGGGGCTAGTGGGAGCAGAAGGGATGCTCATTGGCCTGGTCATTACATTTTTGCTGGGGACCACCCACTTGAGGCAATGGAGGTCATGGAGTCAGTGCCAGCACAAGCGATTTCAGTCCTGCAAACACCCAAACCTTGCCTTCTTCCTGCTTTCCCTGTTCTAATGCCCCTCTGGCCATTGTGGCCAAAGCAATCACCTCAGCTCTGAGATTTTAAGAAATGAATTAATTTATTATTCGATAAATTATAACTAGATGTGTTTTCCTTGTAAACAATTAAAATTGTTTATTACTGATAAAGCTTAAATAGGTTTCCCTCTGTTTCAGGGTTTTTTATTTTGTTTTGTTTTTGTTTAGATTTTACCATAGGGCAAGAAGAGCTAGCCATGGAGAGATGGAAAGAGAGAAATCACCCCACAAGGGGGCTGGCCATACTACACTTCCTTCTCCTTCATTCTCGTCTTGGGATTTGGGGAATGCATGTACATGTGCCTGGCATATTGTTTAAACCATCAGTCTGGGACTCGAACCATGAAGTCAATTGTGTGGGATTCAGTGCCTTAACCACCTACTCCCTGCTGGACCTATAGTATATTTTTCTATTGACATATGGTTTTGTTAATCTGATCACCCTTCCCTTATAATCGGTTTTGTGTGTTGTGTGTGCTTTTTAAAAATCTAACAATATGGTTCCTGCAGGTGGCATGGTGGTTAAGGGTGCTGGACTCCCCCATAGCTAACCATGGTTTGAGTCCTGGATCTGGTGGCTTGCTTTCTCACTTTCCGTCTCTCTTGCTCTGTCCCTCTATGGTCAAATTAAAATAAATCAATTAATTTAATGAAAAAGAAAAACTAACAATATGTAATTACCGTACAAAATCAACAAATTCATCAATATTACCTAATGTCCAGTTCAGGGCTACTTTTCCTTGATTATTTAAAGACATTTTCACAGTTGATGATAAGTTGATGCATGTGTTTCTTCATTTCTGCTAACGTTTAGCAGTACTCCCTCCTTCTATCTTTTCATGTTATTTGTTTGGTGAAAAATTGATCACTTGTCCTGTAGAGTTTTCTACATTCAAAATGTGTCTGCCTCCTCACGATTTTCTTCTTTTTAATTTTGCTAGAGAGCAGGTGCACTCGCCAGAGAGAGACAGAGAGATAGAAAGGGAGAGGAGAGTCAGGCCAGCTGGTGGCGAGGAGGTTAAGGCACTGGATCCCGCATGGCTGACTTTGCAATTTGAGTCCCTGGACCTAACAGCGTGAAAATCACACTGGGTGCCTGTGCATGAGTACTCAAAAATCCTGAGCGAAGGATAGATGTAAAGCCATTGTACTGTGGCCATCTCCCCTTGGTGGGGGGTGGGGGTGGGGGTGGGGAGGTCCTCACTTTCCCTTTCCCTTTCTCTCTGTTTCTCTCTGGCGAGCTCATGTACCCTGTAACAAAACTGGAAGGGGAAAAAAGAGAGAGGAGAAGCAACTCCCATGGAAACTAGCCCCTTTTCCTCCATTTCTCCCTCCTTTTCAGATTTTTGGCATGCATGCACGCACACCCAGCATGATTCTCAAGCCACTGAATCCTGAACTCAAATTGGGCATCCAGCTATGTAGGATCCCTAACCAACAGCCTACAAGCAAGTCCAATGTCATTTAATTCTGCAGTATTTCCTAAAAACTGCTAAGTAGCTCTAAAGGCTTGCTTAGATTCACATTCAACCATAAAATGGGTATATGTGAAAGCTACTATTTTTCAGTTGTCTTGTTTATACCTTGGTTTTGTATTTGGCAATCTTGCTAAATTCTTGGACCAGTTCTAATAGTCGGAATTGATTTTCTTTTTTTTTTTTTTAATCGAGTGAGATTTTTGCTATAGGGCACATGTGCTTGCGGGAGAGACAGAGAGAACACGAGAAATCTTCCCCCAGAGGGATGGCCATGCTGCAATCCCTTCTCCATTCTCCTCTCGGGATTTTGAGCACACACACACACACACACACACACACACACACACACACCTGGGGTGAGTTTCAAGCCTCCAGGTCCAGGACTCCAACAGCAGCCAGCCATGTGGAAGTGCAGTGACGTACCCATAATGCCTTATGCTGGTCCTTTGATTTTCTTGCATTTTCTAGAGAAACAATTATATCATTTGTTAGTAATGGCAGCTTTTTCTTTCTATCCCAATGTTTGTACATTATGTATTTATTGCATTTACCACAAATTCCCTTGTTTTGGCCAGCAGGCCACATGGTGGTTTAGGCACTGGACTTCCACATGACTGACCATGGTTTGAATCCTGGACCTAGCAGCTTTCTCACTTTCCCTGTCTCTCTCACTCTCTCTCTCTCTCTTTCTCCCTGTGTCTTTCCCTGATCAAGTTAAAATAATAACAATGATAATGAAAAACATTTAAAAAAAACAAACTTCCTAAGTTTTTATTTTTAGAGAGAGATTTTTGTTATAGGGTGAGTGCACTTACCAGAGAGACAAGAGCGACAGAAAGCGAAAAGTCACCCCCCCCACCCAAGGGAGATGGCCATGCTGCAATCGCTTCCCCTCCATTCTCTTCTTGGGATCTTGGGCATGCACATACATCAGCCTGGCATGAGTTTTAAGCTGCTGGGTCTGGGACTTGAGCCACAGTTGACCAGGTGTGAGTTCAGCGTTTTCAGGATTTTTAAATGTTCTACAGGGCACATGTGCTCACCAGAGAGAGAGAGAGAGAAAGTGAGAAAGCAAGTTGCCAGGTCCAGGACTTTAACCATGGTCAGCCACGTGGTAGTCTAGCGTCTTAACCACCAAGGTGCCTGCTGGTCCAATGTACCATGTTTATAACATATTTTTGGTTAGTGCCCTTTATCAGGTTTAAAAAGTTAGCCTCTCAGTTTCCTAGTTTATTTTAAAAATCATCAATGGATTTGAATTTATCAAAAGCTGCTTTTTATCTATTGAAGTGACTTTCTTATATTCATTTCATACATATAGTCAGTTACTCTAATATATTTTTAAAGGTTGAACCAGCCTCAATTCATGGCTCAGTCATTACCGAATCTTTTAATCCAATGCTAGGTTTCATTTGCTTTCCCATAATTTTGTTTAAGATTTTTGTATCTATGCTTGTTTATGATGCTGGCTTATACATTTCTGTTCTTGTGATAGTCTTATTTGGCAAGTGAGGGTTTCTTCAACTCTTAAAAAAAATGGAATAAAAGGCCCAGCCTTAGGTGTTACCAGCTCAGTGGTAACACCAGTACCCTGCAAGGTTGGAAGCCATATGGCAGACTGTGGGTTCAGGTGCCCAAGTTAGCCTGAAAGCGTTGGGCATGCATGCAGGTACCCAGAAGCCTGAGGAACTAGAGGGCTGGGAAGGGGGATCTTGGTATAACAAGACTCCACTGAAGGTTCTTTTCTTACTCTTTCTCTCTCATGTGTGTGAGTATACACTGTCATTTTTTTAGTACACTTAAAGTACAGATTTATTTTGGTGCCCAAAAATAGAAACCTATGCATTTTTTTCATAATATATATGTCTATGAATTTTTGAAGACCCTTCATATAAATCAAAGTTATGTAAGCTTCTTAAAATGAGTTGAGCACAGGGGACCAGCAGTTGGCGTCATGGCTATGTTGCTGGACTCCCATGTAGTCGGCTGCAGTTTGAGTCCCACACCCGGTGGCTTAAACTCACGCCAGGCGTGTGCGCATGCGTGCCCAAGATCCCAGGAGGAGAATGGAGGAGAAGGGATTGCAGCGTGGTCGTCCCTCCTGGGAGTGATCTCTCACTTTCTGTCTCTCTGTCTCTCTCTGTCTTTCTAGCGAGCACATGTGCCCTATAGCAAAAATCTCTCAAAAAAAAAAGAAGAAGAGGAAGAAGAAGAAGAAGAAGAAGAAGATCAGCTGAGTGCTTTCTGCCATTTTCCCATGCTGTAGAAGAGGGAACATGAGCTAGGAGTTATTTATTAGGTCTGATTAAAATTCTGCTATAATCATTAAAGTCTCTTTTGTATCTAATCTAATATCCTTTTATTTTTCATGTTTACTTTACGTTGCCTTTTTATCTCTCACTATATTTGCCATAGTTATCCATTACATTGGACTTTGCAAAGAGACGTCATTATAGACAAATGCATACTCCTTTTGATTTCCATGATTTTTGTTTTTATCTTCATGTAGTTCTGCATTCTATTTCTTTAGGGTTTCCTTTATTTAACTAACTTCTTTTGGGTTTGCTTTATTTAACCTTCTTTTGTTAATAATTTAATGCCTTTGTTTTTTAACTTTACAATTACTTATATTTTTTGTAGAGGTTTTTGCCTGAGGGTGTGTATACTCACCGGAGAGAGAGAGACAGAGACAGAGACAGTGAAAAGAAAGTGAGAAATCACCTTCCCCCCCCCCAGGGGGATGACTGCTACAATCCCTTCTCTTCCATTCTCCTCTGAGGATCTTGAGAATGCATGCACGTGCACCCCGCTTGAGTTTCAAGCCACCAGGTCAGTTCTCAAACCGTGGTCAGCCATGTGGGAGTCCAGCAGTGTAACCACTAGACCATCTGCTGGCCCCAACTTTACAGTTATTTAATGTGTAGATAACTGAATCAGATGTTCTTCTGACTACAGAGCTGACTCCGTGAAGATTTTGATACGTACTGCTCTCACGCTGGATCATTTTTCAAGAGTGTGTCCTCACCATTTGACTTCCTAGTTAATCCAAAGGCATGCAGAATTTGGAAGAGCTATTGTTTATTTCATCACTTCTAATTTTACTACATTGTGGTTAGTGAATGAGGCTATACAAAGGCAACATTTTGGAATGTGCTTAAATTTCTTTTGTTCAATTCATGGTCAATTCTGTGCAATGTCCATATGCATTCTATTTGTTTGCTGAAAGAAATTTACTAATTTGTGTCATTGAAGTCCTCTACATGTGCATTTTTATCTGCCTACTTAGTCATTTTCTGGAGAGATGTGTAACATTCCTTCATAATTACTGTACATTTGGGACCAGCAGGTTGTGTGGTGGTTAAGGACTCTGGACTCCCACATGGCCAACTATGGTTAGAGTCCCGGACCTGGTGGCTTGCCTTCTCACTTTTCCTCTCTCTCTCTCTTTGTCTGTCCCTCTCTGGTCAAATTAAAATAAATAAAAATAAATAACAAGTAAATAAAAGTTAAATAAAATAATTTTTTAAATTACTTTACATTTGTCAGTTTCTTTTTAGGAGTCTTATCAGGTTTTAATTTTCATATATCAAAGTTATATTATAAAAAATAAAAAAGTTATATTATGCATATCAATATTCACAACTGTTTTATATTCCTGAAAAATTGTTTTTTCATTAATATAAACATTTCCTATTATTGCTTTTAACTCACTGTGCTTTGAATTTAGTCTGGCACTTACATTGTTATATCTACTTCCATTTTTTTTTATTTGCATGACGTATCTTTTACTTTCAATTTTCCAACGTCATTAACATTTTTTTAATTCAGGATAGATCACATGCCCATAAACATGAGAGAGAAAGAGACTGAGATGAGCAGCCTCTGATTATCCTTCTTATTTTCTTTGGAGAGGTTTTTGCTATAGAGAGCATGTGCTCACCAGAAAGACAGAGAGATACAGAGAGACAGAAAGCAAGAAATCCCCCTCCGGGGGGGAGGCCACGCCGCAATCCCTTCTCCTCCATTCTTCTCTCAGGATCTTGGGCACATACGCACACACGCCCGGCATGAGTTTAAGCCACTGGGTCTAGGACTCGAACCGCGGTTGACTACATGGGAGTCCAGCGACATAGACATTACGCCAACTACTGGTCCCAGGATCTGATTACCCTTCTATCCCCTTTCTCCAGTTCTCCTGCCCACTGAGTCCTGGGCACGCAAGTGCCTGACATATTTTCAGGTTGAGCAGGCTGGGGATTGGAACCATACTCACCGTGTAGGAACCAGCTTCTCTTGAGCAGCACATTACCACTGTGTACACAATTTCCTTGCCAATACTTATTTTCCATCGTTTTGATGATAGCCATCCTAGTGGATAAGTGTGAAGTGGTATCTCATTGTGGTCTTGATTTGCATTTCCCTAGTGATGTCAAGCATTTTTTCATGTTCTTATTAGCTATTTATATATCTTTTTTGGAGAAAGGTCTGTTCGACTCTTTTGCCTATTTTTTGAGTTGTTTATTTTTGCTGTTGAGTTTTATGAATATTTTCTACATTTTGTAAATTAATTCTTTAATAGATACATGATATGAAAATATTCTCTCCCATTCTATGAGTTGTCTTTTCATTCTCTGTCTCTATCTCTTTCTCCCCAAATGATATATGCATTAGTGAGGGGTAGACAGAAAAACAGAGAGAAGAGAGGAAGAAAATACCACTCAAGGGTGTGTGGTCATGTTGCAATCTCTTCTCCACCATTTTTCCATCTTGTCATGATTTGGGTGCATACACACACACATGCCCAGTGTGTTTTTTCATGCTGCTGGGGCTGGGACTTGAACCACAAGATCAATCATGCAGGACCTACCTCCTTTAACCACTATGCCATGGAGCAACTCTTCATTTTCTTGCTAGTGCCTGTCTTAGTCCATTTGTGCTGCTATATATTACCAGCTGCAGAATAATTTATAAAAACAGAAATTATTTTCTCCTGGTACTGCAAGATGGAAAGTCCAAAATCAAGGTCCCAGCAGGTTCAGAGGTCAGGTGAGGGTTGCTCTCTGCTTCCAAGATGAGCCCTGGGCACGCAAGGGCCTGGCATATTTACAGGATGAGTTTTCTGGCTACGACCTCTGGAGAGGAGGAATGTTGTGTTCTAACATGGAGGAAGGACAACTGAATGCTATGTAAAGCCTCTTTTATAAAGGCTTAGTCCCATTCGTGAGGGAGAAGCCCTCAAGGTTTAATTACCTCTGAAAAGTCTTCTAATACTTGTACACATTGACAACACCTGAATTTTGGAGAAGACACATTCAAACCCTAGCTGTGGCCTTTGGTGCCCAACTTTGGAATTTCAATGAAGTTCAAGTTATCTATTTTTTTCTTTTGTCGTCTGTGACTTTCTTTACAATCCCATATGCTCCCTTTCAGGGACCTCACATTATTTCTGGCCCAGTAAGGGCTCCTCTTCTTGTTCTTGAGCTTGGTTGGAGATTTACTTGATTTTTAAATTGCTTTTTCAAATGTAAGAGCTAAAACTGTAAGACTTTTGCTGGAAAACACAGTACTGTTACTATCTTAAGTAAAAAATTTCCTAACTAAGACAGAAAGCATGAACCGTAAAAGAAAAAAAAAATAGATAAATCTGGCTTCATTAAAATGAAAATCTGAAGATGCTGTCAAGAAAATGAAAAGAGAATGTACAGACTGGGAAGAAATATTTGCAAAACGTGTATCTGATAAATGATTTGGAAGTGGTGGTTGAGGTGCTAGACCCCCCCCCCCATAAGGCTGACCCTGCAGTTTAAGTCCTGAACCCTGTGACTTGAACATCTCACTGGGCGTGTGTGCATTTATGCCTAAAATCCTGAGAGGAGGCTGGAGGAAAAGGGATTGCGGCATGGCTATCCTTTATGGGGAATGATGTCTCACCTTCCCTCTCTCTGTCTCTCTTTGGAGAGCACATGCACCGTATGACAAAAATCTAAAATATATATATATATACATATATATATATAAAGACAAAGAGATGTCACTACCCACCTGCTGGAATAGCTACAATTCAAAAAGTGTTGGTGAGGAGCTGGGCAAATGGAATGCTCATGAGTGACGGGTGAGCATGCAGAATTGCACAGCCTCTTTGGAAAATGATCTGACAGTCTTTAACAAAGCAAAATATCTACTTACCATTTAATCCAGCAATCCTACTCCCAGGAATTTCTCCAGGAGAAATGAAAACTTATGTCTACACAAAGATCTGCAGGTGACTGTTCGTAACTTTTTTACTTACAATCACCCCAAACAGGAGACAATCCCAATGCCCATCAACTGGTGAGTGAATGAGCAAAGCATGGCACTTTCCTACAATGAACTACTCAGAAAACAATTAAAAGAGCCCTGCTACCCACAACGTAGATGAATCTTAAAGACACTGTGCACAGGAAGGAAGCCAGGCACCAAAGACTCACATTATAT
>NW_006202691.1:795359-797680 GCF_000334495.1 Tupaia belangeri chinensis | reverse complement strand
CCTGCTGGTGACATTTTGGAAAAGGCAAAACTGTCAGGATGAAAATTAGATTGTAGTTAGCAGCAGCTGAGAATTGAGGGGAGGGAATTGATCACTGCAGAGGGGCACAAAGAGCACTTTTGGGGGTGCCAGAACTGTTTTATATCTATTGTGGAGATTGTATGAGTACACATATAGTGTCAAAACCCGTAAGTGGTATACATACGAAAGGAAGTATATAACTTCCTATGGAAGTTATGCCTCAGTAAATTCTGACACTAAAAAATATGTTCCCCCCTCCCCTGAGATGCACCCTGTGATTCATAGGACTTCAGCCAAAAGAGAACTGTCGCTTGTGCTCAGCTGGTCATCTTGAGATGGCACTCAGCCCGAGATCTTTAAACAGCTCCAAACGGCTTATGTGTCAGTTCCATTTTCGGAAGCCTCATTCGGTATCCCCTTCAGAGCAACTGTGTCGTTCATGCCTTCCTAGTAAGACTGTAACTTGAGGCTAGAGGGTGGCGCAGCAGTGAAATGTGACGTTCTGGAAGGTTGGCCTATAAAGGAAGGTTCCCAGATCATGTCCAGAGACCTCCCCGAGTACCCTGGGCACCTGTGCTGTGACCCAGGGCTGACCAAGGCTGAGGGCGGATCATGGCATCAAGACCTTGCCAGAGATGTCTGTCTCTCTGTCTATCTCTCTTTCTCTCTCTCTCATTCATGGGAAAAATAAATAAACTATTTAAAGAGAGAGAGATGGTAAAGTCTGTGATGAAGGACCAGGCTGGCTGACTATTCTGGTTTACTCTGGTCTGTGGGGCGGACATGGGATTTTCAGTGTTAAAACCAAGGAAGTCTCAGGCGAACTGGGACGAGTCGGCTACCCTAGTTTAGGACTGTTTCAAACTCCTTTTTAAATCCCCCTACAGTATCCAGTAGAGAAACGGGCATAAGTTCGTTGACTAACCGATTGTCAAAGAGAAACCCAACCTGCCATTAACTAGAGTTCAGGGACCACAGAAGCTGTGTAGCCCAAAGGTGTCCAAGATCGAGGACCCATCTTAGCAGACTCCAAATTCCTAAACACTGCTGGAGTCATCCTCACGGGGCTCCGCTTTGGGGCCTGAGACAGCCCTCAGACCTTTCCTCTTAGGGACATAACTTAGCCTCTTTGCAGGCCAGTTTCTGAGTCTGCTAAAATGGAGATCACATTATCTACCTTTTGATGAAAGAGAAGAAGGTTAATATTGCTAAAGGTTAACTACTAAGATTGGAAAGGTTATGTTTGTCTGTGCCTTTTTTTTTGATTTGTGCCCATAGGGCATATGTGCTCACCAGAAAGAGACAGAGAGAGGGAAAGTGAGAAATCACTCCCCAGAGGGGATGGTCACACCACAATCCCTTCTCCTCCGTTCTCCTATTGGGATTTTAGTCACACACACACGTGCCTGGTGTGATTCTCAAGCCACTGGGTCCAGGGTTTGAACTATGGTCAGCCATGTGGGAGTACAACACCTTAACCACCACACCACCTGCTGGCCCCCAAGGGTTATGTTTGCCTGCATTTTATTCTGTCTTTGCAGAAGCCTGTAAAGGCAAATCCATTATCCCTGCTATACAGAATTCTCTAGATGCTTGGGAAAACTAGGTAGGTTGCCAACCGGGATCCAAATCCAAGTCCCTCTCTTTACAAGCTCAGGAACTGGAGCACTTTCTCAAACAGGCTAACATACCAAGTAGATATAAAGAACCTAAGTGCTAGTTTCTTTCCAGCATTTTTCTTCCTCACTCCTCCCCAAGAATAGAAAAACGTTTTCCTCTACATGAATAAATCTTTCAGTCAGTGAATCAAGTTTACTGTATGTAGGTTTTCATGAGTAGGAACTGTGAAAAGAGAAACTTCTCTTGGGTCGGGGGAGAGGAGTAATAATGGGCAGACATGACTACTGAGCTGGGAAGGGGGGACATAGTGGCCAGAGTGCGACTGCTCTCTGAATTATAGATTCTCCTGTCTGGATCTCGATCTTCTCAGGCGTTCCCTTCTTTATGGTGTCCTCAGTCACCAGCAGACAGACCTGGGACTGTAACCTGTCTTATAACTTGTGATTGGTGACAGGGCAAACCCACATGCCCCCGTCCAGCCTGGCCCTGGTGCTCTCTCCTCGAGGCCCTGCAGCCTCAGGAGGTGAGGCATGCCTGACAAGGCCACCAGAGTGGGCCCAGGGAAGTCTGCAGCTGGCAGTAATCCTGCAAGCACATGAGAGGGTAGGAAAGAATTCTGAGACCCCGAGTGCCTGGGGATGGAAATTTTGCTGTGCTAGCTGTGATTGCCTTTCCTCTTT
>NW_006202691.1:787106-795171 GCF_000334495.1 Tupaia belangeri chinensis | reverse complement strand
TGTGATTGCCTTTCCGCTTTCCCTAGCACAGCTAAATAATTAGGTGCATTTCGGCAGCAAAGTCAAAATTAATGTTGCTTTCCTTTGCAACGAAAGTCCAGCTGAGTAGGGAAGGGAGGGGCCTGGAAAAGTATTTCCACCTTGGCTTGACTTACTAGGTTAGTAGAAATGGACTTTTTGTTCTTACTGGTAGGTTATTAAAACCCTCAAGGAATGTGCAGAAGGCAAATTTAGTTTGAGGAGCCCAGCAGGTAGTAGTAGAAGCTGAATAGCCTGGTTGTTTGGCTAGCTAGAAAGTAGATGAGAGGGAGCTTTGATTGAGAGTGGCCCGTAGGTCATGTCTTGGGGTTCCTGGGGGCTCCACCCCAGAGGGTCTTCAGGTGGTTCACTGCTCAGCGTCCACTCTTCCTGGGCCCAGGCACTCCTCTCCTACTGTCTGGAGACCGACAAGCTCAGCTGGCCTCTTGTCCTGTGAACTTGATATCCAGTGACATCCCTTCAGGCTGAGGAGTACAGGAGGAAAGGAGGGCTGGGACCGCCAGGTCCCAGCAGGTTGGAAGGAGCCAGCTCCCAAGGCGCACGGTTTGGAAGAGGGAGCGGTGCTGCAACCTGTCACGTAAAGAGCTTGACTGAGCTGCTGACTCAGAAGCACAGGACTGATTACCCATAATTACAGCCCTATCTGATTCTGAGTCTTGTCAAACTGCAGGAATCCCTCCCCCCCTCACCTTGGCCCTTCTAAGTGGGAGAAGCCTTCCAAGAAAACAAGTCCTCAGACCTCCCTACCCTCTACTTCATCAAAGCAAGAATCACCTTTCTCAGAGAGGGGTTCTCCCTCCTAGAATTCAGGGGAGCTTTTCCAAGCACAACCATGATTGTGTCAACCTCCTCCAGATCTTTAGCAAGACCTACAAGGCCTGCCAGTCTGGCTCCCACCTGCCTCTCAGCCACATCTCACACCTATGGCCTCCCACCTAGTCATTGAATTAACCCAACAAACAGTATCAGCTGTCTGCCATGTGCCAGGCATTGCTCTAAGCCCTGGGGAGACCCCAGTGAAACGAAGTCCCTACCCTCCTGGCATTTGCATTCTAGTTGGTGGGAGATGGGTAAAATTTGTACCCTATTAGATAGCAATAGAGCTAAGAAGAATGTGAAAACAGGAAGAGGAGAAGAGGTTCCGGTTTTGTAAAGGTGACCAAAGAAAGCCTTCCTGATAATGTGTCATTTGAGCAGAGACCTAAAAGAAAAGAAAAAAGCAAACGAGACCTCTGGAGAAAGAGTCCGCCAGGAAGAGAGACCTGCAAAGGTCCTTTCCTTAATAAGAGCAACAAGGAGACCAGTGTAGCCAAAACAGTGTGGGAGGTAGAGAAGATAGGATCAAAGGAAGACCAGGATGTTTGCATACTGGCTTTTGTTCCAGGTGGGCAGAGCATTCTGAGCTGAGCAATGGATGACATAGGATATGCTTCCAGTGGATCCTCTGGCTGCCTCGCTGAGAAGACGATGAAGGGGTCAAGGGCAGATCAGGAAGACCAGTTAGAGATCTCTTGCAATGACCCAATGGAAGGGTGGTAGGAGCTTGGCAAGCCGAGTGGAGGAGGCGTTGAGAGGTGGTAGGTGTAGAGTTGCCAGGATTTCCCAACAGATTGGATGTGGATATGAGAGAAACTGAGGAGTCAATGATAACACCAAATTTTGGGGGCCCAACAACAGAAGGATGGATTTGCCACTGACAAAGAGGAAGACTATAGGAAAAGCAAGGTTTGGCGAGAGGGTAGGAGTTAGGTGTTTAATATATTAAATTTGAGATAATGTTTAAACATCTCAGAAGAGGTGTTAGCTAGGCATTTACTTCTTGGATTTTCGAGCCTGGAATTCAGGAGAATGATCTGGTCAGAAATAAAATTTTAGAAGTCATCAGCTAAAAGAGGTATTTATGGCCAAGAGGCTGGTTGAAAATTGCCCTTATTTTAAATTCACAACCATCAACTTCAATGGGTCCTTAAGAAGAGAGAGGACAGAAGTCTCAAGACATAGTCCTAGGACACATCAATGCTTAGGGGGTCAGAGCGATAAAGAGCAGCCAGCAAAAGACCCCAAGAAGGAGCTGCCAGAGTGGTGGGGAGAAAACAGGAGACAGAGGTTTCCTGGAAGCCAGGGGAAGAGAGTGTTTCAAGGAATAAATGGTCAACTGGGTTTAAAAATCCTGAAGGACAAAGTGAGAGGGAACTGAGAATTGATTAGGGCTTGTTTTATGGAGACATGAGGTAAAAACATGATTGAAGTGGAATCAGAAGAGAGTGAAAGGAAAGGAATGGAAGAAAGTAAGTACAGCCAACTCTTCTGAAGATTTTATAGTGAAGTGGAGCAGAAAAATGAGATGGTAGCTCTGAGAGACTTAAGATTGGAAGAAGGTTATTTTGACTCAGCAGATGGCATGGTAGCTAAGGGGCTAGACTCTGATGTGGTCGACCATGGTTCAAGTCCTGAACCTGGCAACTTGCTTTCTCACTTTCTCTCTCTCTCTGATGAGTCCACATGCCCTATAGCAAATTAATAATAATAAATTAAAATAAATATTTTTAAAAGGCTATTTTCCAGATAGAAGCAATATATTTGTAGGATAATGAGAGTGATCTGACAGAGGGTGAAAATTTGAGAGTGAGGGCAAGAGAAAGGATAACCGTGGGTAGATAACAGAGAATGGCTCTAATTTCTAAGTGGAGGATTCGACAAGAGTTGACCACAAATTTAAAGCAGGGCCAGTTAGCACAGTTGATATTTCTAGACACATCTAGTAGTTGTAGCACCGGTGTTAAATAGAAAGCTAGATTTAAGCAAAGTTGATGTTTTTCAGAAGAGTACAGTGAAGAAAGAGGAGGCGAGAATTGAGGGTATATGTGAGTGATTGTAATGATTCTCTAGACAATCTAAACTAGGTGAGGAAGGGAGCAGGGAGGTGGAGGGTAGCAGAAAAGCAGTTACATCTTGAGAGACTGAAGAATTATTAGAGTTGGATTCCCAGAGGGAGTGAACCAGGAAGATGGAGGGCGGTGATTAGAGTGGGGAGCATGGAGCCGAGGTCATGGCATTATTAGTAATAACAGGTCTAGGATCTGACCATGGAGTGGGAGGACAAGCCCACCCTACCAGAAGGGAAGAGGTAGGGAATGGAGAGGCCAGGGGTACCCTGATACCTGTTGGCATCAGTACCTCTTCTTCCCTGGTACTGAGGGGCTAGAAAGAAGCCCTGGAACAGCATTTCTCAGAATCTCCTGCCAGTAGGTTTCTGATTAGTTTCCACCAACAAGAGGCCATCATGAGAGATCTGTATAGAACAGGGGCAGAATATGGCACTGTGTCTCTGACAGGGTGGTGGTGGACAAACACATGGACTTTGTCTTCACGGAGAGAAGATTGCAAATCTGGGGATCCTGTCTTCGTATGGAGTCTGGGGGATGTTTCCTGGGCCTTGCAATTCCCAGATCCCTGGAATCTGGTGCTCACTTGGAAATCTGGTGGCAACCGAGATATTTAATTACTGTCTGAACTTCCCATGCACAATGTTATGTCTCCTTTGTTTTGTTCACTCTGTACCTAGGGCCCAAAAAAGTACCTGACATAAAGAATGCCCAGTGCATTCTTACTGAAGAAATGCCACCCGGGTGTTAGGGATGGAGCAGAGGGAGATAAGTACTTGTGCTAGGTCACAGGTAAGCAAGGAAGCTGGGATTAAACATACAAGGACATACACATGCACACACACACAGATACATACACATATATGCACACACAAATTTTGTTGCAAAACTGACATTTTGATCTAGAAGACATATCCTGACATACTCTTGGACCATGTTTTTTGTTTGTTTGTTGTTTTGTTTTTAGAGGTTTTTGTCATAGGGTGCGTATGCTCACCAGACAGACAGAGAGAGAAAGAGAGACAGAAAGCAAGAAATCACCCCCCAGGGGGGATGGTCATGCCACAATCTTTTCTCCTCCATTCTCCTCTCGGGATCTTGGGCACGCACGCACACACGCCCGGCGTGAGTTTTAAGCCACCGGGTCCGGGACGCGAACCAGGTCGACTACATGGGAGTCCAGCAACATAGCCATTACGCCAACTGCTGGTCCCTTGGACCATGTTTTTGAAGACACTTGTGCAACTTAAAAAAGGATTTGTCAAAATCAGTTGCCCCGTAAAAGATTATCAGAAAGAAGGAGATTTAAGTGATTTGGGTAATCCCTGGGAGACATTACAAGCTTCCCGACTTTAGTCTATTTTATGCAAAACTGTGAACATTTATATACGTGATCTAAATGCAGAACTTGGGCATGCAGAGAGAGGAGAGTGGAGTTATGGGAGTCATGCAGGTGTGGGGAAGGGTGGCTTAGCCTCGGACTGCCTGGAAGTTCACAGCAAGCAGAGCCAGTTTTGTTTTCTTTTTGTTTTGTTTGCTTTAAACCTTTTTGGGAGGGTCAATTCTTAGGCAGCTTTTTAAAAAGACACTTGAACGTGTCAGCCTTCTGGGGCAGAGCTCACTGAGCTTAGCTAGCTGCAAAACTAAAAGTGTTATGGCTTAACGAAAGTATGCGGTGGGGTGCCAGTCAGCACAGACACAGCGCAAAGGCACCTCCGGAGACCAAGGCTTCTGTAGGCAGCTGCTCACAGGTGACCAGCCATCCACCCTCATTGCCCACCAAGGGCAGAGAGGCTGGGAACCCAGAGCTCATCCCTATTGTGACACCAAAAAAAAAAAATCTCTTAGAAGAGGAGCCAACAGGAGGCATGGTGGTTAAGGCACTGGACTTCCACATGGCTGACTATGGTTCAAGTCCTGGAAAACTCACATCGGGCACGTGTCTGTGTGTGCATGTTCAAAATCCCAAGAGGAGAAGGGAGAAGAAAGGATTGTGACATGGCTGCCCCCTCTGAGGGGTGATTTCTCACTTTCTGTCTCCGTCTCTGTTTGTCTCTCTCTCTCTGGCGAATGCATGCATTCTATGGCAAAAAAAACCTAAAGTAAATAAATAGAAGAAAGCTCTTGGGAGAGAAGGCAAGCTCTATACACAGAGGTGTGTATCTTTCTAGTCTATTTTTTCCATAGAGATGAGATCTGAACGTAGAGTTACCCAATTCCAAACCCGCCCTCTCTCCATGGGTTTTGCAGATGAGCTTCAAGTCTCTTTAGAATATCAGTTGATATTTTTCCCCAATAAATGTCATTCATTTCTCGGTGATGAGTCAAGTGTCCTCTGAGGTCTCCCGACTATGCCACCCCAAAGCACTCACAGTCTCCTCTATCTGCTCGCGCCCCCAGAGGCAGATTTCCAGCAGTAATTCTGGGCGGCAGCCATAATCTTGGTGCTGCCCGTTAGGAAGGAGGCCCCACCTCCCCGAACACCACGGGACCGGCTGGACACCAGCACCTTTAACAGCGCTTGGCACACAGTGGACGCCCAAGAAAAGGGTGTTTGTGAGGGTATTACCGCGAGTTAGCACCCGCTGGGTGCCGGGTGCAGGGCTGGATTCCCTGCCAGCATGATCTTTTTCAATCCTTACGACTCTAAACTGCAGCAGGATTTTCCCTCTTACAGATGAGGAAATGAAGGTTCTGGAAGCACAGCTGGACTGTCCTCGCTCACGAAGCTGGTCAGTAGTGGACTGGGATTTGAGCAGCATCGGTTTGCCTTCACAGCAGTTCCTCCGGTATAGGACACTTGGAGTGCGTGTGCGTGTGTGCGTGTACATGTGCGTGTGTGTGTGTCCTGGGTGTCAGGGGACTGAGGCTGCCTGTACCCATTGCTCAGGGCATCAGATCACAGATCACAGCAGGCATCGTTTGATCTGTGTCTGAGTGAACTCAGGAGGCAGCCCGAAGGTGTTTGGAGAAGCCCTGGGGAGAAGGGAATGGGAGGAAATAGGTCAGGACAGTAGGTGGGGCACACTGCAGGCTAGGTGACACAGGCAGGTTGGTGACAAGCTTGGCTGGGCCCCTCAGGATGGGGACAGGAGAGTGGTAAGGGAGGGGCCGCAGGGAGCGGAGCTCATAGCTGGGCCCATCAAAGCTCTGCCTAAACTAAGCAGCTGGTTTTTGTCGTTCTGGTTTGGTTTGGTTTTTTAGCTGGACCAGTCGAGCTTGCCCCAGTAGTTTTCTGGCTCTCAAAGGCCTTCCCTTCCTTGTTCCCAGGTCACTGGGCTAAGAAAATACACCATGGCCACCTGGCCAGCTTCCCAGATGAAGCCTCGCGAAGCTCCAGCGGGTAGAAAAGTGAAATAGGAGAAAGGAGCGATCTGTTCATTCCTTCACCCAGCATGTATTGAGCACCTGCCACGTGCTCCATAGCACACACGGTAGGCACTTGGAATAATGCAGTGAAGTCCAAAGACAAAAGTCTCCGACTTTGGGCCAGCAGAAAAGGAAGGTGGGGTAGGAGCAGGTAACGTGGTGACCAGACTCTAAACTGACAAGCAGGCACCAAAGTCGGGGATAGGGACCCTGGTCTGGGCTCCCACCACATCACGCACTTTTCCATCCCAGCCCCCTAGGTCCGACTGCAATCCCCTGGCTAGCTCTCTGCCTTCCCCTGGGTCTCAAGCTCTGGAGAGGGGGGAAGGGGGCAGGCCAGAACCCAGAGTTGCCTGATTCCAAATTCTCCTTCTCTTCCTACATTTTGCAGAAGAGCCTCGAGACTGTAGATCACCAGCTGATATTTTTCCCCAGTAAATATCATTCATGTCTCAGTGACGAGTCAGGATGGCTTCGGGGGTCTCCCACATCACCCCGAGGCACACACACGGTCTCCTCTGTCTGCTTGTCTCCCAGAGGCGGACTTCAGCACTAGTTCTGGGTTGCAGCCATAATCCGGATGCAGCCCAATTGGAAGGGTGCCCCACCTCCCCATCCACCATGGGGCTGGCTGGACACCAGCACCAGTACTGGTGGGGAGGGGGGGGCACCTGTGGGATGAAAGGGGTCCCCTTGGACATTCAGATGGTGAGCCCCCCAGGGCAGCATCACGCCCAGCTCTCCACAGGCCCTCGTTAATTGGAGTAAGATGGATACATGAGCCCAGGTCTGGCTGTTCTGAGCCCCACCGCGGTGCCTTTGGGGTCATCCATCACCCACTCTCAAGAAGTCCCTGCCAAGAGTCTTTAATCTAAGTGCCTGGGGAGCCCCACTGCCTGTCACCACTGCAGAGACACAGATCCCAGACGTGGGAAGCCAGAGACTCTCTGCAGAGCCCAGAGGGGGCCCTTTCTCCCTCAGCCCCACTCCAGGCTCAGATATCATCGTGGTGAGGTGGCAGTCACCTCATCCCCTTCATCCGCCTCTGCTGGCCTCCGGACCCTTCAGTCCCTCCCAGCCCTGGCCTCCCCTCCCTGTCAGCTCAGATAAGGAGCTATTTTTGCCATCCACCTCTCCCCGGCCTGCACTTTCTGTCCCCCAGGACTGAGTGTAGCTCTTTCTCAGAAGGGGATTCCTGAAAGACCCTGCCCTTCAGGGCACAGAGATGAGGTCACCAGCTCCCAGGCAAGTGTCCGAGCCAGCAGGACTGAGAGGAAGGAGCAGGAAGGGGAGGGTGCAGAGATGCTGGGGACAGGGCTGGGGACAGGGCCGGGGAGTGGGCCCTGCAGGGTCAGAGGGAGACTGGGTTCGACATGGGAAGATGGATGACCGCTGAGAAAGACACGAGAGGGTCAGAGCAGCCAGGTACAGTGCTGGGCTGGTCCTGGAAGTCCTGGCAGGCCGTGGGCGGCAGCTCAGGCTGAGCCTGCAGACACACCCAGAGGAGCAGAGGGAGCCTCCGCTCATAATCTAGAGGTGGTTGAGGAATGCAGAGAAAACAGGGCAAGAAGGCTTTACTTGTTTTATTTTATTTTTAATTTTCTTTAATTGCCAGAGAGCATGTGTGCTCTCCAGAGAGAGACAGAGAAGGAGAGAGAGGACAAAAGCACCCCTCAATGGAGCGGGTCACACTGCAATCCCTTCTCTTCCATTTCTCCACCCTGTTGGGATTTGGGGCACCCCCACACACATGCCTAGCATGCTTTTCAAGA
>NW_006202691.1:751084-785856 GCF_000334495.1 Tupaia belangeri chinensis | reverse complement strand
AGGTCTGGCTGTTCTGAGCCCCACCGCGGTGCCTTTGGGGTCATCCATCACCCACTCTCAAGAAGTCCCTGCCAAGAGTCTTTAATCTAAGTGCCTGGGGAGCCCCACTGCCTGTCACCACTGCAGAGACACAGATCCCAGACGTGGGAAGCCAGAGACTCTCTGCAGAGCCCAGAGGGGGCCCTTTCTCCCTCAGCCCCACTCCAGGCTCAGATATCATCGTGGTGAGGTGGCAGTCACCTCATCCCCTTCATCCGCCTCTGCTGGCCTCCGGACCCTTCAGTCCCTCCCAGCCCTGGCCTCCCCTCCCTGTCAGCTCAGATAAGGAGCTATTTTTGCCATCCACCTCTCCCCGGCCTGCACTTTCTGTCCCCCAGGACTGAGTGTAGCTCTTTCTCAGAAGGGGATTCCTGAAAGACCCTGCCCTTCAGGGCACAGAGATGAGGTCACCAGCTCCCAGGCAAGTGTCCGAGCCAGCAGGACTGAGAGGAAGGAGCAGGAAGGGGAGGGTGCAGAGATGCTGGGGACAGGGCTGGGGACAGGGCCGGGGAGTGGGCCCTGCAGGGTCAGAGGGAGACTGGGTTCGACATGGGAAGATGGATGACCGCTGAGAAAGACACGAGAGGGTCAGAGCAGCCAGGTACAGTGCTGGGCTGGTCCTGGAAGTCCTGGCAGGCCGTGGGCGGCAGCTCAGGCTGAGCCTGCAGACACACCCAGAGGAGCAGAGGGAGCCTCCGCTCATAATCTAGAGGTGGTTGAGGAATGCAGAGAAAACAGGGCAAGAAGGCTTTACTTGTTTTATTTTATTTTTAATTTTCTTTAATTGCCAGAGAGCATGTGTGCTCTCCAGAGAGAGACAGAGAAGGAGAGAGAGGACAAAAGCACCCCTCAATGGAGCGGGTCACACTGCAATCCCTTCTCTTCCATTTCTCCACCCTGTTGGGATTTGGGGCACCCCCACACACATGCCTAGCATGCTTTTCAAGCCACTGGGGCTGGCACTCGAACTGCCCTGGCCATGTGGGACCTGACTCCCTTTATCCCCTGGCTTTGGGGCTAGCCCTGCCCTTGCCTTTGAGGGGTCAGTGCAGGGGAACAGGTGGTGTTCCCAGATGGTAGCCATCCTCCTCTTCCCCTTTTTGGCCCACTCCTGGCTCCATCCTGTACTGTGAGAGGCCCTAGCACCCATGTAACACCTCAGCCCGCACACCCAGGGATCACCAAACAGCAGCCTGTCACCTCTGTGGGCACAGGAAAGGGTTGCATTATTTGGGACATACTTGGATTACAGAAGCGTTTCTTACATGTCTGAAATTCAGGTGTAACTGGCCATCCCATGTTTCCTGTGGCATCCCTAGCCAGACGGAAGCTCGCCCCTTGGCAGGCCCAGGGCAGAGGCTCCCAACCTATGGGTGGGCTCAGGGCCCGGCTGGCAGGGACTTCCTGGTACCAGAGTGTGGTGGGGAGGCAGGGTGTGGGTGAACACATCTTTGCGGACTCGTCTCTGTGTTGAGGGGAGCTTGACCAGCAGAGGGTCAGAGCTGGGTCCTCTGAGATCAGGACTAGGGGTGAGCCCCAGTCCATTTTGATGCGAGAGCTCATGTCAAGCAAGGGGCATCATTGGGACATTCACTGGCCTCCTCAATGCCTTCACCTCCGGGCATTGAGGGTTTTCCAGCATCCTATGAGACAGTGGCCTCTGACTCTGTGAGATAGTACTGTTAGACTGGGGCCAGGCCCGCCAGGTGAGAACCCAGGACACCCAGTTAGATCCGAATTTCAGAGCAATGATGAGCAACTTTCTACTATCGACATGACCCATGTAAGATTTGAGACATACTTTACTAAACAAAATGTCTTGTTTACCTGAAATTCAGATTTGTCTGGGTTGCATCTTTGTCTTGGTAAATCTGGAAACCCTACAGAGAGCAGGGACTTGGGGTTCCACACAGAAGGCTCAGAGCTGGCCTTTCTGTCTTCCTACTGCATGAACCTCGGAGCAGCATGTTCCGGTCTGCCTCCCAGGGCTGGCAGAAGGATTCCATGATAAAGGGTCTGGCATGAGTGACAGCTGTCATTACTATTCTGATGCAGATACCACTGCTGAAGACAGTGGACAGGTGTTCCCTCTCAGTCCCCTGTTTGGGATCTGTCACTTGTCCACACACGCCTCCAGAACGGAGCTCACACATCCCCTGAGGCCTCCAGAGACCAGTAGGAAGGGCCCTGGACTGGAGAAGGAAGTACACCCCGAACTTCCTCTTTATAACTGAGAGGGGCAGGAACCAGCAGGTGGCGTAGTAGTTGTGTCGCTGGACTCTCATGTAGCTGACTGCAGTTTGAGTCCCGGACATGGTGGCTTAAACTCACACTGGGCACGTGTGTGTGAGTGCCCAAGATCCTGAGAGGAGAATGGAGGAGAAGGGATTGCAGCGTGACCATCCCCCCTGGGGGGTGATTTCTCTCTTCCTGTCTCTGTCTCTCTCTGTCTTTCTGGCAAACGCATGCGCCCTATAGCAAAAACCTCTCCAAAAAATAACCAAATAAATAACTGAGAGGAGTCCTGTGGGACAGACAGGGAGGAGGGGAGGTGCCACCATCTACCCTTGCCTAGCATGAGGGGACTTTGGACACTCCAGAAGGGCTCGGCAGTGGGCGGTGGGAAATGTGACTCTGCAGGGCAACCCCCCACGTGAGCTTTCCGGGTCAAGTCCGGAGACCTCCCTGCGTGAGTATGCCAGGCACGCAGGACCCAGTCCTGGCTGAGGGCGGGGGTGGTCATGGCACCAGGACCTTGTTGGGGCTCACTCCTCTTTCTCTTTATACTCTCTCTCGCTAATGTAAGAAAGAAAGAAAAATAAACTGTTTTTCAAGTTCACAGATAAACAGGGTTAAAGTATGAGTATTACCGCCTACTGATGGTGACACAGAATGAGGCCCTTGCTGTTCCTGTTTGGTCCCCTCCCCTCCGGAGGACTCCCGGCTCCTTCCCACCCCTCAGGCCTGGCTCACCTCGCCTGCCTTCCTCCTTCATGAAAGCTTATGGTGGGGAACCCCTCACACAGCTCTGGGGCCCCTGACTTGCCCCTTCCGCTTCCTTCTTAACAAAGCACACCTCCTCACCTACCCGTTAACTCCTGAGCTTATCGACTTCTCTCTCTGTGAGCGCGGTTTCCCTGTGCCTAACATAGAGCCTTGGACATACTGACTGAATGGACGAAGTGTTAACAGTGACAATGGCTGACACTTCTTCACCACCTACATTGGCTGGAATTGCTTAAAGACTTTACGTACATCCATTCATGAGCGCCTCACAACCCCTCGAGGAAGTCCAGAGCGGGCACAGCCTGGGTAAGTTCTTGCCTGGGCTTACACAGCTGCAGGCCAGGAGTCGTGCTCTCAGAGCTGGGCTCCCAGCCCCCAAGGCTTTCCACACCTCAGGGGTGTCCATGACCCCGGTGTTCCCTGCTGTCCTGAGTGCCACACGGTATTATGAGAGCATGGTCTACACAGAAGACTCGAAGCTGGCCTTTCTACCTTTCTGCTGTGTGAAGCTCTGAGTTACATGTTCCCTGTCTGCCTTCCAGGGCTGGAGGAAGCATTCAATGATAAAGGGCCCAGCCTGCGTGACAGCCGTCATTACTGTCCCGAGGCTAGATGTTAGTGCTTCTCCTCCTCCCTTACTGTCCTGTGGGGAGGCTTTCAATTATTTTAGCTTTTAAAGAATTATTCACTTATTAATTCCATTTGTTATTATTAATATTATTTTTTAATTTGACCAGAGAGAGAGAGAGAGAGAGAAAAGGAAAACGAAAAAGCAAGCTGCCAGGTCTGGGATTTGAACTATGGTCCACCATGTGGGAATCCAGTGCCTTTAGCCACCACGACACGGCTGGAGGAAGCATTCAATGATAAAGGGCCCAGCCTGCGTGACAGCCGTCATTACTGTCCCGAGGCTAGATGTTAGTGCTTCTCCTCCTCCCTTACTGTCCTGTGGGGAGGCTTTCAATTATTTTAGCTTTTAAAGAATTATTCACTTATTAATTCCATTTGTTATTATTAATATTATTTTTTAATTTGACCAGAGAGAGAGAGAGAGAGAAAAGGAAAACGAAAAAGCAAGCTGCCAGGTCTGGGATTTGAACTATGGTCCACCATGTGGGAATCCAGTGCCTTTAGCCACCACGACACCTGCCAGCCCCTTCTTTCAGTTATTAAGAGAAGTTCGGGGTGTCCAGAGCAGAGTGTGCTTCCTTCTCCAGCCCGGGACCAGGGCTGTCCATGATCAAAGGCCATGACTTGGTCTTTATTTCTATGGTGCCTGAGTGGTGTCCAGCCATGGCCAGGCCTCTGCTCCATTTTCCTGGTAGACTTTCCCAACAACCTGTGAGGCAGACAGCGCAGGTATACCCTAGCCTCTCTACTGCCGCCATGTTACCAAGGAGGAAATGCGCTCAGAGAAGTGATTCCAGTAGGCAGAGGCCAAGAGTCACCAGCCCCTGGGTCTCCTGACTCAGCACTAACCTGGCCCACTGCAGTGGGGAGTCCATACCCCACGGCTTCTTGGGTTCTGACTGCCAACCAAGGCTTTGGTGGGAACCATCCCTTGTTGGAACCCTGCAAAGGCAAAATACAGGCATTGGATGGGAGGGGACTTGAGGATCCTCTTTCAGCCAAAGCTTCAGTGGGATGCCCCTTGGGCGGGGCAGGTGAGCGGGGTGAGGGGCGATCCCCAGCCGTTGGTGCTCATCGGCCAGGTGTACTTCAAAGCAAACAGGATGCAAAGCAGAGTATATTTAGCTTGTGGTTGCTGCGGGGACCAACTCAGCACCCAGCCTCTCCCACTGGGGAACCCTTTGGCATGTTTTCCTCTTACTGGAGAATGTTTTCGTTGGAGAGGGGGTGATGGTGTACAGAAAACCTGGAGGCAACACATTCTCCAGGAAGCTGTCCTTTTGCCTCCAAGGGTGTTCTGTGAACAGGTTTATGCTAGGACCTGGGGGTGGTGAAGAAAGTTGTACTCATTCATTCATTCAACAAGTATTTATAACACTTCGGTGTACAAGGTGAGCGTTGAGGATGTACGAGGGCAAACAGTACACCTGTCCCTGCCCTCACTGAACTTGCAGTTTAATGGAGACAAGTACTACAGGAGCCTTGCTGTTACTCAGAGCTGTTGGTGCTCTGAAAACTGCAGGATTGCCTGAGAAGGTAAAATAAAGAATGTGCTTCAGCTGGGAGTCAAGGAAGGCTTCTTGGAGGAAATGGTGTTTCAGTTGAGTCCTGGGGGGGTGTCCCAGAGTTCCTTTGACCACTCGCTGGGAGGAGGGAGTGAGAGGGACTGAGCACAAGCATTGCAAGTCATACGTGCAAAGACCTTGAGGCAGGAGGAGTGTGGCTTCTGTGGGTGATTCGTGGAGGGCTCCAGAGTGGCTGGAGTTTGGAACCTAAGGTGATGGGGAGACCCAGCTCCTGCTCATCTTGTCTGGTGGAGGGGACAGTTGCATTCAATCTTGGGGTGGCATTCCATGAGCAGCAAGAACGTGGAGATGTGAAGGAGAAGACGTTTGCCACGAGTAGACAAGCTGCCTCAGGAAGGTGTGCTGAAGGTGTGTTTCAGGTTCGAAGGTGGGAAGAGTCCTGGTTTGGCAGACGTGTAGGAGTTCAAAGAGCCATGCGTGAGGTGAGGCCTTGGGAATGAGCTTACTTTAGTTAGAAGTAGGAGGTGGGCAAATAGCTCCATTCACACATCTCCAATTAATTTTAATAGCTACTTTGTATTTCATAATCCCCATGTGCCAAGAAAACCCTGATCTATTTCATTCAGTCTCTGCGATGGCCATTGGAGACAGATGTGGCCACTCCATTTTACAGATGACAAAAGTGAGGCTGCCCACAGTGACTTAGAGAAGAGGTGATATGTCTAGAGACCAAAATATGTCCTTCCATGACACTTGACATCCTGATGACCTAACTTCTTAGGAACTTTCCCTGCCTGATCTGGGGACACCAAGTGACTTGAACACTCACTGGCAATAAAGCCATGATAAACAGAGGGATTTGTGTCATGCCGTCCTCCTTTCTGGCCCCACAGAGGAGTGGCTCAGGGTTCGACCTTGAAAATGTGAGGCACATATTGGAAAGCCTGCCTAATATCCCAGCGCAGCTCGGAAAAAATCTGAACAGTCTTTTCCTCCATCCTGTAACCGCCATCACCCAGCCTTGGCCACTCTCCCTGGGACAGAAGTTCCGTGAGAGCAGAGACTTTGATCTGTTTTGTCACTGTGTCTGCAGTCCCCACAGTAGGCATATGTGCTGACATAAATCTCTGGGGTGATGCAGTGCTCAAGGGGAATGTCACACATACAACCCTGCCCTCTGGCAGTCCATCAGCTAACTCACACGCACGCACGCATGCACACACAGGAAGCCAGTCTTTGAGTTAGCCAAGACATTCTTTACCTGCACCATTGTATAAGGAACTGGCATTTATCTCTAGTAAGATAGGCTTGATTAGACTTGAGCCAGCCAGCTCGTTTTTCCCAGCAGTGAAATGAATCAGAAAACAAACAAAGCCACCTAACATTTTTTGCCTTTTCTTTGTTGTTGTTTTTGGTGTGTGTGTGTTTGGGGAGCAGGGTATATATAACATTTAATAAAGCTTATGAATTCTGGTTGCGTAGTAAGAGGAATTTTTACATATCATAATATACAAACGTGTGTGTTGTGTGTGTGTGTTTGTGAAACCCCAACCCAGATAAGCATACAGAACATTTCCAGCATTCACAGGCTTTCTCATGCACTCTTTCAGAAAATACCCCTCCTCCAGGCAGAGCTGACTGTCTTATTTTTAGTTCACTTCTTGTTGATCTTCGTGGAAAGAAAGTCATACAGTAGGTACACTCCTGTGTCTGGCTTCTTTTGATCAACAGGACTTCTGTGAGTTTCATGCTTATTGCTGTGTACAGAGTAGTTCATTTCACTGCTATATATATGTATGTGTGTGTATGTCTGTGTGTATCTATATGTCTATGTGTATGTAGCTATACACACATGTATATATCCACATATATATATAAAAACACACTCATCCACCCCTTCTCCTGTCGGTGGGCATTTGGGTTGTTTTGATTTGGAGCTATTCTGAATAACAGCTACGAACACTCTCGCACATGTCTGTTGGTGAACACAGCTCTACTTCTATTGATTACATGCCAGATGTGGCCTTGCTGGGTAGGATTATGTTTGGCCTCAGCATATTTGCTAAAAAGTTTTCTAGGTTGTACCAACTTATACTTCCACTAGCAAGGCAGGGGAGTTAGAGCAGGGTTTGCCTGGCCTTCTCCAGCTATCCTGGCCATTGCCACAACTTGAGGCTGAGGTGTAGCTGAGTCAGGCTCTCCATGCCCTAGTGAAGTTTTTCCCCTGACCTTAGGCTTCAAGGATTCCTCTTAGAGCCAAGAGGTTTGAGGGTGAGAGATGAGTTGGCCAGTGGGCTGGGCAGGGGGTCTGTGGGATGGGGCTTCTCCAAGTCCGGGTACTTTCAGACCTGAGCCATGATGCCCCAGTAGATTGTTTTGATGTCCTCGTGACATCTTCAGTCTACCCACAAATAAAAGATGGCAATGCTACTTATTCTGGAATGAATTTAGGGCTGGAAATTCACCTCCTTCAGGAGAATCTGGTCTTGTTCTCTCTTCCTCAGTTCTCTATTCAATCCCCTGGGGTTTTTTTTTTTTGTTTGTTTGTTTGTTTGTTTGTTTGTTTTTACTTTCTATCATAATTAACAGCTGCTTCGAGAAGATGGGCTCCTCTGGTCCCAGGGAAAGGAGGGAGGTAGGAGAGAGATTTCATGATGTCTCTTGCCTCACTGAAAGGTTAAAGGACTAAAAATCTTTGAGGATGCCTGTTTGAAGACCCGAGGAAGAAGAAACAGTAACCAAACAAGAAAAGATTACAGGGAGGAGTGAGCAAAAGAGGAGCTTATCTCAACTAACTTCAGAGATGTCACCTAGGGACATTTGCCCTGTTATTTATTAACTCATATTGTGACCACAGTCAAAAAGAAAAAGAGAGCCAATGTCCTGGCTCACCAGACTCACTTCTGCTCCCACCCTAGGGGCACTGGGAGGCAGGGTGTGATGAAGGAAAAGTGGGTGGAGAGTTGTCACTAAGAGCACCTGCTCTGGAGTTAGTCCCTTCCTGCGCGGTCTTGAGCAAGACATTGGAACTTTCTAAACAGGACAGTAGTCTCCTGTTACACACGGGGGGTGCATTCCAAGATCCCCAGTGAATGCCTGAAATCAAGGATACCCCTGAACCCTCTAAATACTAGGTTTTTCCTTTATCAGATTTGTTTTCCCTATACCAGATGGATACCTACCATGAAGCTTCATGAACGGCGTAGGCACAGTAAGAGATTAACAATAACAATTCAATAGAACCATTGTAACAACACGCCGCAATAAAAGTCATGTGAGTGTGTTCTCTCACTCTAAAAATACCTTGTTGTACTGTAGTCCCCCTCTCCTTGTGGTGGCTTCAGAAGGTGAAATGTGCGTGGGATGAGACAAAGTGAGGGGAATGACGCAGACGTTCCGAATTGGACTTTAAGACTTTATCACTTGTTGGTTTGTTTCTAAAATCTACCATTTAATACTTCAGGACCCTGTTAACCACAGACAACTGAAACCATGGAAAGTGAGATTACGGATTCAGGGGGAAAATGCAAATTGCAAGAGCACAGGCCTCCCTGGGATGCTCCGCTGATCGCTGATCGTAGACAGGCTCATTAGGACATTCAAGAAGGCCACTCACAAGGCACTGCAAGTGGCTGTCACTGTCATAATTCTCACTGTCCGGAGTAAGGACAAGGGAGTCAGGTGTGGAGAGGAGGCCAGCTTCCCCGGGGTCCCCTGTCTGATAATCTGGCAGAGGGACCATCTGCCTGGTTTTGTCACCATCTCTTTCAGACTCAGGGTTCTCTTTACTGACAACAGATAGAAAAACATGGACTTGGCCTGCATCTAAGAGGACCGTAGTTCGACCCCATAGGCTGCAGGGCCACTGCTTACACAAGCGTTGAAAGGAAGAGTGAACCTCACCCTGTGCATGGGGAAGGAGTCCTGTTGGAGACAGAGGAAGGTGGTCACTTAGAGCCACTGCCCACACTAGAGGCTCGGCCAGCGTGCAAGTGGCCACAGTTCCATTGTCTGTGGGTGCTGGGTTTAGCGGTAGATTGGGGCCCTGCTGGCTCCTCCCTCTGGACTCGACAGACAGCCCAGCTGTGGCCGGGTCTGACACTCCCCAGGGCTCCAGGCCTGTACTCTCCCTTCTTCCACCTCCTGAAAGGCCCCGGTCTGCCCTGGCGGCCCACCCCAAGTGGCTTCCTTCCCTTGCCTACGGTGCCTTTGAAACCAGCTGAAGCATTTCCTGCCCCTGGCAGAGTCCGGCTAATGGACCACTGGGCTTCCTATCTCCCCCAGGAGCAGTAGCCAGGCCTGCTTGAGTCTGGGCCAACCAGGGAAGGCAGTGGGTGTGGGGCCTTCCTTCCAGTTCAGGGAAGAGGCTGGGAGGAGGCAGGCGAGGCTGAGCTGGCAGTGCTAGCCTCAGTCAGGACCAGGTAGAGGGGGCAGAGACGCCCAGCTGGCACTTGAGGACAGGGGCCACAGAGCTCCATTTCTGTCCCTCTAAGGCAGCCTGAGACAGCCCTGGGAGCAGGAGCCAAGGGCAGGTCACTAACAGAACAAGTCTGTGAGAGACTATGCCAGGTAGCTGCCAGCAATTGCTTTACCTTCATCTAGCTCTAAATGCTGAGTTCTGATCCTGGCTGATGATGCCAGTTGGGGTTGAAATCCATTCTGCCTTATTTTTTTTTCTTTCTTCCTTTTCTTCTTTCTTTCTTTCTTTTTATTTAATTTTTAATTTTGCTATAGGGCATGTGCACTTGCCAGAGAAAAAGACAGAGGTGGAGGAAAGTGATAAATCACCCCCAGGGAGACAGCCACAGTGCAATCCCTTCTCCATTCTCCGCTCAGGATTTTGGGCATGCACACACATGCTCCTGGTGTGCGTTTTAAGCCACCGGGTCCGGTCTTGAACAGTGCAGTTGGTCACGTGAGAGCCAGCCTCTTGACCCCCATGCCACCCCCTCCACTCTGCTTCTTCACCATGAATCTCGCCCTCTGGGATCTTGGGGCTCCTTCCCTATAGGTATCATAGTAACTGCAATAGAGATGGCAGCAATGGAGACAGTGGTCACTATGAATAGTAATGGTGATCCCTGTAGCTCCAGGGGCTCCTTCCCGACGGTGAAACAGCACTAGCAATAGTGATCTCAGGAACCAGGCGACCTGCCAAGGATGGCTACCTTTGTCACTCCCTGCGACCCTTCCAGCAAGCCCCCTCCTCCTCCACTCAATCTGACACTGTTTCCAGGTCTGACGATGCTGCAGCCACGCTGCAAACATCACCTCAGTGTTTCCCCAGCTGTTGAAGGTCAGGCTGGGTGGAGGGAAGTGGGGGATGGTCTGAGTGAGGAAGGACTGGGGTGAGAGGGGGGAGGGAAGGGAGAGGGAAGGTGCCACAAGTCATTGGATGGGGAGTATAAAAAAGCCTCCCAGGCCAGCTGACCCCATGAAGTAGTGGTAATAGGCAACTCAGAAGCTGAAGCCCACGTGGTTCAAATTTCCAGACCAGTCAGATCCAATGCAGGACTGGAGGAAGGGGACTGCACTGTGACAAGCCAGGGTGCTCCTCTGTCTGTCTGTCTGTCTGTCTGTCTCTTGCACACATGTGCTCTGCTGTGAATTAAAAGACAAGAAGAGACCCTCCCTGCATGTTTGGCGGGGCACGGCCTGAAGGATCCTGGGACCTTCTGGAAGGCGGGGTGGACTGAGAATGTCTAGGTGGAAGCCGTGCTCATTTTCATGCTATTTTTGCCCGGCATTTGCATGCTTTTCATGTATTGTCTAGAGCACTGCTCAAGGAGAGTCCCCCAAGTCCCACGGTTCTACCACCTCCCTCTCAGATGTGGGAAAACCACTGTGAGGGCGGGGGTACTGGGCCCTGTCAGCCTTGTCTGTGTGGGGGCTGCCGGGGTCAGCAGTAGGGAAGCTGGAGTAAGGGAGGGTTTGTGGAAGAAGAGGAGCTCCCTGTAAGGAGGGTGGAGGTGGGGGTGCAAGATATCTGGGGGTTGAGGAGCTTTCTGGCTCCAGGCTTTCACTAGACCAGGCCCGGAAGGAAGGAAGCCAGCTGCAGTACCTCCTGAATCCCTGAGAAGCTGTGTTTCCTGTTGCAAAGCAGGCTTCTGATACCAATGTCTGCCTGTTCCAGTGGCCCCGCGCCCCCCACCCCAGCCTGCTCTTCCTCAGCCCAGCTCTGGTCCATCTCTGTATTCACCCTGGGAACTATGGGTAGCAGGGTGGCAGGCTGGGCTTCTGATCAAGCAAACACAGGGGACCCCTGTTTGGGACACCTTCGTCGCAAGGCTCTTAGATGGGTTTTTGGGTGGGCCTGGGTACTTGGGCTGTAGCTGACTTCTGATTGGTCAGGGGTGGCTAGTCTCTAAGTGCCCTGGAACATGGGCTCAGGGTCACTTGGGAAGAATGCACTCCCACCCTAGCTGGTAGAGGTCCAGGTTCTTCTCACTCTGACTCCATCTTTTTTGCACATTCTCCTGCCATCCATGGGCTTACTGTCAGTATTACGAACATGGTCACTGTGGCACCTTAGCCATTCGTCTTTCCTGGCACTTCCTCACCAACAGCTACTGTTGACAAGGCTCATTCTAGACCCGAGAAGGAGACTTCAGGTGGTGGGGCAGTGGGAGGGTAGAGGAGGCAACCCAACCAGCTGGGGCTTGGGCCCCAAGAAGACCAGCAGGAAGGGCTGGGCGGTGCGTGGTACACTGGGGAGGCCTCAGGGCTCCAGAAAGCAGCAGTGGCCCCATCCAGCCTATGGAAGCAGCACATGGTCTGCTGATTTGACCCTGGGAAGCAGTTCAAGTTCATGACCCCCAGGAGAAGCCAGCCCAGATGAGGCAGGAGACCACTTCCAGAACCAGAAAATAAACCAGCTGCCTGGGCCCTCCCCTAGGCTTGGTATGCCTGGGAGCTCCTCGCATATGCACGGTCCGGAGCACCCACAAGCCCAGTGCACACCCACAGGAGCTGGATCACTCCAGCCTGAGGCCCCAGGCTCTGTGCACGTCCACAGGTTGGAATACACCAACAGGCTCCGGCAGATTCATCCTTCACATTGTTCTTTAGATAAAGCTCCACCTTGTCCTAATCTGGAAAAGTATGAGACCTTGGAGTTCATATGATATACCTGACAAAAACAAAACCAAGTGGGATCAAGTGATTTTTTTTCCCTTGTGTGTGTGCACTTGCTAGAGAGAAACAGAGAGAGAAAGCATCCCCCATGGAGCATGGTCATGCTGCAACTCCTTCTCCACCTCTCCTCGTCAGGATTTGGAGCATACATGCACACATACCTGGCATGTTTCTCAAGCTCCAGGGTGTAGAACTCCAACTGTGAGGTCAGCCATGTGGGATCCAGCTGCCTTAACCACCAGGCCATGGAGACAGCATGGGTCAGGTAACATATCTAGGATGGAACAGATAATAAATTTTCTTTTGAGTTATAGAGTTTGGAATTTGGAGATGACATAGATTTGGATGACTCGAAGCCTGAAGCTAGGAGTAAAGAGAAATAGAGTTTGGGTCCTAAAGGCCTGAACTCAGATCCAGGGTCAATCTCTTTCTAAATGTGTCTTTTGACAAGTCACCGGGCTTCTTTGAGCTCCAGTTCTCCCATCTTTAAAGTAAGAGTCATCAAACCTACTCTGCAAGGTTGTTGCGTGGCTTAGTAATGATACACATTGGAAGCCTGGCACGTAGTACAATAGATACTCAACAAATGGTTCCATAACTATTGATAAGGTTCAGTCCATCACAATGCCATTTAATGACACCTACCATGGATCAGACGTATGCTTAGAGCTGGGAAAACTAAGACCTGTAAGTTTCCTGGGGTGGGTGGAATCTAAGATAAAGGAAAGAAAGTCCTACTGTCTCGTTACTGGTGCCACTGGGACTATGGAAAAGAGGCACCAAATCCAGATAGGGTGTTTGCGGAGTTTGTAGAGGAGGCAATAAGAGCACTCAAGAAGATTCTAGAAATTAAAGTATGAGGGACCAGCAGATGGTGTAATGGCTACATCGCTGGACTCCCATGTAGTCAACTGCGGTTCGAGTCCTGGACCTGGTGGCTTAAACTCATGCCGGGCTTGTGCGCGTGCATGCCCAAGATCCTGAGAGGAGAATGGAGGAGAAGGGATTGCGGCGTGGCCATCCGCCCTGGGAGGTGATTTCTCGCTTTCTGTCTCTCTGTCTGTCTCTGTCTGGCTGGCAAGCACACGCACCCTATAGTGAAAACCTCTTAAGGAAAAAAAAGAAAAAGAAAAAGAAAAGAAATTGAAGTATGAATATAATTTACCCAAAAAGGAAAGGAACAGAGATTCCAGCTGAGGACAAACACCCAGAGGGTAGAGAAAATGCAGCAGAGCAGAGTGGAAGATGGAGAGAAATGAGATTCATTTGTATAAATAAAGAAGGATGGTCTTGGACTGAAAATTTGGGAGCCTTTGAATTCAGCCAGGCCAACATCTAATTCTTCGCAGATAAACAAATTAAGAAAATAATGGACTTTGCTTCAATGTACTGTTTTCTTATCAAAAGGAATTGCTTCATTGTTTGCTTAAGAAACATCCTTGCCTTTATTAAAGGTCGCTGGCAATGAAAGGCTGGCCTGTAGCTAGGCCGCTTGTGTGAGAGGGAGGAACTCAAGTGGGACCAGCAGGTGGCGTGATGGTTGAGGCACTGGAATTCCCACATGGCCGACAGCAGTTCAAGTCTCAAACCTGGCGGCTTGCTTTCTCAGTCTTCCTCCCTGTCTTTCTCTAGAAAAATTCATGTGAAAATAATAGTAATAAATAAATAAATAATTCTTTAAAAATAAAAAAGAAAGAAAGGAAGGAAGGAAGGAAGGAATTCAAGTGTACCTGAGAAATGCATGGAGCTATGCATTTCCTAATAGCTTAGCACACCCCTGCTGTGGGCCTTTTACCAGGAGGTATCCCTGAGGTTGTTAGCTAGAGACTCACCCTCCCTACATTCCTATTGTTTAACACTGCATTTGGTAGTTCTCAAGGTCATGCTTGGTGGTGATGGGTGGGGAGGGAGCTTTCAAAATGTTGTATTTACTAAAATGGATTTGACAGATACTTGCCAGGCACTAGTCTAGGGTTTAGGGATAAGGGCTGAACAAAGCAGGATTCTTGAACTCCCCAGACCCTCATTCTAATTAAACTGGCATTTTGTGGCCAACACCAATTGCTCAGAAAACATGCTATCATCCCGTTGAAGGTGGCAATCGTGTTGTGATTAAGAGCAGCCTTCTTGTTTTTAAGAGAGATTTTTGCTCTAGGGTGCATGCACTCATGGGAGAGACAGAAAGTGAGAAATCACCGCACAGTGGCAAGGGCCACGCTGCAGTCCCTTCTCCATTTTCTCCTTGGAATCTTGGGCATATACGCACCTGCACCTGGTGTGAGTTTTAAGCCACTGGGTCCAGGACTTGAAACACAGTCAACTACATGGGAGTTCAGCAATGTAACCATTATGCCATCTGCTAGTCCCCATTTTTGAGCCAAACTAAGCCTGGGTTAGAATCTCAGCCGTTTGAACTCAGAGAAGTGACTTAATCTCTTTCAGATTCTCAAAAGTGAAGAAGGGGAGACCAGCAGTTAACGTAATGGCTACATCGCTGAATTCCCATGTAGTCGACCATGGTTCAAGTCCCGGACCCAGTGGCTTAAACTCTCGCCAGGCCAAGATCCTGAGAGGAGAATAAAGGAGAAGGGATTGCAATGTGGCCTTCCCCGCTAAGGAGTGATTTCTTGCTTTCTGTCTCTCTGTCTTTCTGGCAAGCGCACAGGCCCTATAGCAAAAAACTCTACAGAGTGTAGAGATTGAAGATTAAATGATACAGGATGTCTAGTGCTTTCCACCAAGACTGGTACATAATCAGCTCACAGTAACTAACATGACAAGAATGACCTTGAGACTGAACTGAAAAGAGGATTTAATGTGCTAGAGAGTGGGCCAGCAGGTGGCATGGAGCCTATGGCACTGAATCCCACACAGACAACTGTGTAGTTCAAGTCCCGGACTCAGAGGCTTGAAAATCATACCAGGCACATGTGTGTGCATACTCAAAATTCCAAGAAGAGACTAGAGAAGGGATCGTGGCATAGCCATCCTCCCCAGGGGGTGATTTCCCACTTCCCTTCTCTCTTTCTGCCTCTCTCTGGCAACCACATGTGCCCATAGCACACATTTTGTTTGTTCGTTTGTTTGTTTTTGGAGAGGTTTTTGCTATGGGATGCATGTGCTCACCAGAAAGACAGAGAGAGACAGAGAGACAGAAAGTGAGAATTCACCCCCCAGGGGGGATGGCCACGCCTCAATCCCTTCTCCTCCTTTCTCCTCTCTGGATCTTGGGCACACATGCGCTCATGCCCAGCGTGAATTTAAGCCACCAGGTCCAGGTCTCGAACTGTGGTGGACTACATGTGAGTCCAGCAACATAGCCATTACACCAACTGCTAATCCCTCCATAGCACAAATTTTAAAAATGAAAAAAAATATGGTGAAGAGGTAGTATAGTAAATTTAAAACCATTCGTGAGACAGTTTTTTAAGGACTAGGATTGGGATTAGTCACTGGGTTCTCTAGTGTCTAGCACATAACAGGTCATTAATAATGAGTCCCGAATGAATGGCTCTTAGCTCCTGGCCAGGACAGTTCCAGGAAGACACAATTCCATGGGCTGCTCTGGCCAAGAAAGGTCAGTGGGACCTGGGACAACTTTGAGAACTGGGTCATTTGTGAAATAAGCAAACACTGCATGGACACCTGGTTAACACATTTTTGGAAAAAGTGCAGAGAGCAGAAAATTCTGAGAGCAGGCCGGGACAAGGAAAGAGAGGAGTCATTTTGCAAAGGCTCAACCTTGGGGGAAGTGGCTGAGAAAGTTTGTGACAAGAAACACCCTGTTCCATAATTCACACTGATGATCCCCACTGTTGTCACCATGAGCCATAGCAGTTCATCTTCTTCCATTCATGCAAGGTGAAGGGTCTGGGTCTCCCACCCTAGGGTGCTCGGGTTGGTCCACAAACTCACTGGGGAAGGGATTGCTGGGTAAGAACACGAATGTCCCAAAGGCCAGCCTAACCAAGCTGGGAAGACTCCTCAAATCAGAAGACTCGTTTCCCTGTTTCGGGGGGAAATTCAGGGATGACTGGACAATACTTCATTCTTGTGTGCTCACAGACTCAGAGACTGTTAGAGCTGGACAGAGTTTTGGGTAAACCCCACTCATGAGACACTTGAGAACCCTGAGTCCCAGAGTAGAGCAGTGATTTGACTAATAAAGTTCAGCGAGCTGGGATCAGAACCCACACCAGATGGTTGATCCACGGGTCAGTGCCCACAATTTGCAAATGACTCACACAAAGAACCTCTGAGCTCCTGCTGGGACATCCAACTGCCTACTTGACATCTCTTTTTGGATGTCTGAAAGACTCCTCCAACTCAACATGTCTGAGGCAGAGTACATAATCTGTGTCTGGTTCATTCTCTTCCAGTGTTCCTGGTTCTGAGACTGGTGACGCCACTTACCCAGCTGAGCGAGTCAGGAAGAAAGCAAGGATCTCCCTTCACTCACTGCCTGCTCTCCCAATAGCCAATCGATTGCCAAATTCTGCTGATTTATCTCATAAAGACTTCTCCAGGACAAGTCCTCTAGTCTAGTGGGTGAGGGAGCTGAATCCCACTTAGTCCCAGGCCTGGCAACCTGAAAAACACTCCGGATGCATGTGTGTGTGCAAGCATGTCCAAGATCCTGACAGGATGGCGAAATGAGGAGAAAGAAATGCAGCATGACCACGCTCCACTGGGGGGTGTTTTCCCCCCTTACCCCTAGTCTCTTTTTTTCTTACTGGCATATGGACACCCTGGTAATTTTTAAAAAGACTTCTCTAATTCCTTCTTTTTTCTCCACTTCCTGAACCGTTCCCCTACAGCAAGCCTCCTGACATCTAGCATCTTGACTACTGCAGTGGCCGTCTTCCCTGGTATAGACCTGTCCATTTTGACCTGTCTAATCCATCCCTCACTATACAGTCACATGATCTTTACAGAACACAACTTTAGTCATGTCGCACGCACACAAACACATGCGGGGAAACGTCAATGGCTTCCCTTTGTTTCCTTAAAGACAAACTCATTAATGCAACGTCCAAGGCCCCACATCATCTGACATCCTCTCTCTGCCACCTGCTCTACGCGCTATGCTGGCTCTCCCTCTCTGCACTGCGGGGATGCTGGCCTTCCCCTGGTTCCCGCCAATCTCGGTACCTTGGTTGCAGTGCTATTGCTTGAAATGCTTGCTCCCCTCCTCTGGGCCTGGTGGACCCCTTTCAGCCTTTAGAAGTCAGGAGAGCCTTCCGAGTGGGTCGAATCCTCCAGTGTAAGCTCACTGCCCCGGTCACAGCCCATGTTCTACGTTAGTCTGGTGAGTATTCGTGAATGTTGCCTCTCTATGCTGTGAGCACAGAGATCAGGCCAGCTGGTAGTGTGATGGTTAAGTGGCTGGATCCCACGTGGCCAGCTATAAGTTCGAGACTCAGACTTGGCAGTCTGAAAGACGCACAGCCATGTGTGCGCACACCCAAAGTCCAAAAGGGAGGGATACATGGAGGAGAAGGGATTGCAGTGGGACCACTGCCCATGGGGAGTGCTTTCTCGCTTTCCCTTTCTCTCTCTGTGTCTCTCCGGGGCAGGGACATGTGCTTTCTGGCAACATTTAAATAGAAAAATAAATAAAGAAGTAGAGACCATGTCTAATTTTGCTTCTGTGGGGAGAAAAAGAGACCAAGGTGGTATGTACGGACGACCCTCCTGTACATTTCACAGGGTATGTAGGGACTAGATGGTGGCCCGGTGGTAAAACACACACTCCCTGAGGCCAACCCACATGGGAAGGCTCTGCATTCGCCTCTGGAGTCCTCCCTGAGTAAAGCTGAGTTCACACATGCCTATGACCCAGGGCTGGCTGAGGCTGGGGGTGGATCACAGCGTCTAAACTCTCTTGGAGCCATTTTGTCTCTGACTCTCTTGCTTGCTCATAGAAGAAATAAATAACCCTTAAAAAAAGATTATATGCATACACGAAAACCCTGGAAAAGAGTGACAGTGAATAGTGGGTGACTTCTTCCTTCCTTTTTTTAAATTTTCTTTCTTCCTTTTTTTAATAACTTTTCCATTATAAATATGTATTATTTGGTAAAGAAAGAAGGAGTCAAGCTTTTCCGAATGTGTATTTCGCACATACGCAAAGGGCTAAAGAAATGAAAGAGCGTGTATTCAGAAACCCAAGAAGACAAACCATGTCTCCTGTGAGTCGGGACCTTTCTGACGTTTGACATCATTTCACTTCCTCTTTTCTCGAAGCACCCTCCCCTTCCCATTTTAGCCAGCATTCTTCACTGCAAGTGACAGAAAATCCAATTTGATTTTGGGGAAAAAAGAAATGTAGGTACTGCCAAGGCTGGACCATTCGGGCATGGCAGTTCCAGGAGCCCCAGGCTGTCCTCCGACATGGGTCTTCTGTTCCTCGTCTTGGCTCTCCTCCTGCCGGTGAGATGCCTGGCAGCCATCCCAGGCTCACAGATTCTCCCAGTGGAGCCAGCACTGGGGGTAGAGTGAAATCTCCTGCTGACCAGGCCTGGGCCAGGGGCTTCGTCCTGGTGACAGGCCTTACAGGAGTCTTGTCAAGTCTAAGTGGGTGTTTCAGGGTAGAAATGCCTTTGTCAGGATAGTGGGGAGTGCTGGCTCTGCTCGCAGAGGGGCTGTACCTACAGTGCTGACCAGCTGGCCCTGGCTGGAACCATGAGGGGAAGGGGAAGTAGAGTCGGGCAGCAGGCCCTGCCTAGGCCCCACCTGACTGCAGAGTGGCCATCTACCCCATCTGTGCTAGCCAGCCAGCCAGCCAGCCTGCCAGCCTTAGACCCAGAGAGGCCTCGGGGCACCCTGTCCCAGAGGTGGTGAGGAGGGGTGTTTGTCCAGTTGCCTGGCAAGCTGCCTGAGCTCGATAACCGGCAGGACTGGAGTTCGGACTATCTCCATGAGCCAGGCAGGTCACATGGGCACCTGGGCTGCTCCCTAGCAGACTGGCCATGACCACGGACGCTCATAGAGAGTGACAGGCAGTGGGCACCTGGGCTGCTCCCTAGCAGACTGGCTATGGCCACGGATGCTCATAGAGAGTGACAGCCAAAGAAAATGTGGCCGAGTCGCCTGCAGAGCCCCCAGCCTGCAGAGTCCCCAGCCTGCAAAACTGTACCAGGACAGGATGAACCTGTACTGGGAGGCATCAGCCTCTCTCAGGGGGATGGCACAGTGATGCCCTCTGTCCTAGAGTAGAGGCTTGCCCCCAAACTCTGTTGCCCCTTCCCCTCTGCTTCTGTGTTGGCAGCCCGGCATAGTCCACAGCCCATTGCAGCCAGAAGTGAGAGAAGTCCACCTTTCTCCTGGGCCTACCCCCTCATCGGCCCAGAAGGTACCAGCAGGCAAGGCTGGCCCTGGCTTTCTTGCCATATCCCTGCCAGAGGGGAGGGCTCTGGTCCTGAAATGAAGAGCGTTTGTTCTCTGCCTCCATTTCCAAACCTCTCTCTTTGAGGCCAGGAAGAGGCAGGAGAAGGAGAGAGTGACTGGGAGATTGTGGGTGAGGGGAGGAGGCTGGGTAAGAACCTGAGGCAGTGTGGAGAGGCCGGGAGCTGGGAGCTGTGCGGGCAGATGTGGGGTTGGGGATCACACCCAGTCTGACAAACCCCAGGAGCTTCCGGGAGAAGCAGTGAGATCACAGAGACTGATGGGGCCTTCTGGGCCAGCAGGCTCCCCTCCCCATCTTCCTACTTCCTCCACCTTGCCGCCTGCTCCCCTCCCACCAGCTCACATTCCTCCTGCCTGCTGCAGTGATGGCTGCTGCTAAACCTGCATGCCCCAGTGGTGGAGGGAGGGCTCCCACCAGGGTCCCTCTTGATCTTTCGGTGGCCACTGAGAAGAGTCCTTAATCAACATTAACAAATGAATGGATTAAAGAATGAGCATCTGTTCTTAGACTCCAGGCCTACACCACTCCCTGGGGCAGCCTAGTTACTACTGGTGCCCTCTACCGCTGGGGAAACTGAGGCAGGAATAGTGCCCTCACGCAGCCCTGCTGGGACCCATGGGGCAGAGCTCTGTTCCTGTACCAGGTCCCTGGTTCCTGCACAAATGCTCTCACCACTCCCTTGCCCCCGTGCCCTCTTCGCCACTCCTTGGGGTGCACAGGAGTCAGACTGAAGGACACAGCAAGGACACTCCACTCCTCTCCGGAGGGGCAGCACTGAGGAGCAGCCTGCCCAGTGTGGTCACATCAGAGGTGCCATTAAAGTTAAAGTGAAACCTGGCCTTCCTGGACAGTGACCTTTGACTTGCAGGCAGGTGGATCCTGGGACAAATGTTAGGTGACATCCTCAACCATTTGCCAAGGGAACTCGGGGAAGTAGAAATCCTTGAGGTTTGGAGGTGGGAGATGCTCGTTTCTTCCGTATCTGTCCTGGTGACCTCTGGCCCCCACAGCAGAAGGGGGGGGGGGAGTTCTCTCTGCACCCAAGAAGGTTTTGATCTCACTGGTGGCTTTCTTGAGAGACATCCTCAGGGTCTCAGGAGAACTTCATGACCCTCCCAAACCTACTGTCAGTTCCTGGGGTGCAGCCCCTTTGGCATGTCTGAAGCTGGTGGAGGATGGGAATGTCCTCTTACACTGGATTGTTCTGTGCTTCTTACCGTCAAGCAATTTATCTGATATTTTCCAGACAAGGCTGGGCAAGAGGCTGACCTTCCCCATCTGCTGACCTGGGCTCCTGAATAACCTCCAGGCCGCATTTTGAAATGGGAATGTGAGGTATCTCTGTGAGGCTAAACTGGCCCCTGTCACCTGGCGGGGAGAGGTCATGGCTTCAGGAAGGCACCACCTCGCCATTCTGACACCGCCCCAGCCAGGCCTTGCCGACTGCTGCCAGTGTGAACCTAGCCACCCCGAGACCCACCTAGGGACGCCCTGTGGTGACTCAGCAATGAGCCTGCGGCTCACTCCCAGGCACCCTGCTGGTCCCCTTCACCTGCAGGTTAATGATTAATACCCCCTCCCCGCAGGAGATGGTGCCTGGGCTGGGAAGGAGTTAAGCCCGGAATTTCTTTCTTTTTTTAAAAAATGTATTTACATTTAATCACTGTATATCTTTACAACTAAAAAAATTTTTTTTTTCTCAGCATTAAGACGCACCCAAGAAGGTTTTGATCTCACTGGTGGCTTTCTTGAGAGACATCCTCAGGGTCTCAGGAGAACTTCATGACCCTCCCAAACCTACTGTCAGTTCCTGGGGTGCAGCCCCTTTGGCATGTCTGAAGCTGGTGGAGGATGGGAATGTCCTCTTACACTGGATTGTTCTGTGCTTCTTACCGTCAAGCAATTTATCTGATATTTTCCAGACAAGGCTGGGCAAGAGGCTGACCTTCCCCATCTGCTGACCTGGGCTCCTGAATAACCTCCAGGCCGCATTTTGAAATGGGAATGTGAGGTATCTCTGTGAGGCTAAACTGGCCCCTGTCACCTGGCGGGGAGAGGTCATGGCTTCAGGAAGGCACCACCTCGCCATTCTGACACCGCCCCAGCCAGGCCTTGCCGACTGCTGCCAGTGTGAACCTAGCCACCCCGAGACCCACCTAGGGACGCCCTGTGGTGACTCAGCAATGAGCCTGCGGCTCACTCCCAGGCACCCTGCTGGTCCCCTTCACCTGCAGGTTAATGATTAATACCCCCTCCCCGCAGGAGATGGTGCCTGGGCTGGGAAGGAGTTAAGCCCGGAATTTCTTTCTTTTTTTAAAAAATGTATTTACATTTAATCACTGTATATCTTTACAACTAAAAAAAATTTTTTTTTTCTCAGCATTAAGACAGTATATATTAGGACCAGCAGATGGTGTAATGGTTACGTCTCTACGTAGTCTATGGCCCTTCAAGTCCCAGACCTGCAGCTTAAACTCACTTGGAACATACGTGTTTGTCCCCAAGATCCGGAGAGGAGAATGGAGGAGAAGGGATTGCAGCATGGGTGGTGGTTTCTTGTTTTCTGTCTGTCTCTTCCTGTTTTTCCAGTAATCATAAAGCGTCCTACAGCAAAAAACTTTCAAAAAAAAAAAGACACTATATATTAGACAGTATATATGGTAATATAAACATACAAAGACATTACCATGTACGTTATCGGCACCAGATAACATCTAATTTTTGTATCTGTTCATTTTCCCACCCCATCCCCTTCCTCTCCTCTGATTACCCACCACCTCCTATATTATCTCTAATATCTACTGTTGCCTTCTCTGCTTTTATACCTTCTGATCTCAGTTTCTTCTCAGAGAGCAGGCATTCAGTATATATTAAGCGGGGGCATACAATGCCTCTCACAGTCTGGCTCACTTCGCTTAACCTTTAATCTTCCATATTTGTCCATGCTGTATCAAATGTCAGGGTCTCATTGTAGTTTACGACTGAGTAGTATTCCATAGAGTATATGTGCCACATCTTTTCAATCCATTTATCTGCTCTTTGACATTTAGGTTGATTCCATGTCCCAGCAATTGTGACTAATGCCGCAATAAACATGGATATGCAAGTCTTTTTCCAACTAAGTGTTTTCCTATCCTTCAGGTAGATACCCAAGAGTGGAACTGCTGGGTTGTCTGGTAGTTCTATTTGTAGATTTTTGAGAAATCTCCATATTCTCCACAGTGGCTATACTAATTTACATTCCCACCAATAGTGCAGGAGGGCTCTCTTTCACCGCAGCCTCTCCAGCATTTATCATTCTTTAGTTTTTTAATCTTAGTCATTCTGATTGGGGTTATGTGGTATCTCATTGTGGTTCTGATTTACATTTCCCTTATGATAAGAGATATTGAGCATTTTTTCATATGCTTTTGAGAATCTACAGGGAACTCAAGCAACTTACCTGAAAAAAAAAATCCAATGAGAAAATGGGCAAATGAGTTCAACAGACAACTCTCCAAAGAAGACATGCAAATGGCGAAAAGCCGTGAACTTTTTTTCTCTGCTCAGCCTGCACATTGCCTCCTCCTGGCTGCCCTCCTGTCCTGCTTCAAATGCCTGCATGTATACCAAGGTCAGGTGGAAGCCATGTATTCAGCTTCCTCCAACCAGTTACCACAGTGCAGGGTTCTTTCATGCCTGATTGTCTCTTGCCTGTTTTACAGATGAACAATTTGGACAGTCTAGATGAGGTGCCCATAGTCTCCCAGCTTAGAGGCAGAGCAGGGATTCAAACCCAGGTTCCAGACACAGGTGCAATGCTGTAGCACTGCTCAACTCCAGAACCACTTATACCCTAACCTACCAGTTTACTCTGAGTTGAGAGAATAAGAGGTTCACAGTCAGGGCTTATAGGGATCTCCTTTCCCTTCTCCATATGCTCATAAATCATTACCCCAAATTTAATTTGTCAGAAAATCTGGCCAAGGATCAATGTCAAACTATCAATGACAATATTGGAAAATGAAGCATCTCTTTGAGGATCAACCTCCTGGCTTGAGAACTCCACTGAGGCTGTGCCCTCCAGAAACTGGCTCAAGGCCTTCCACTTTTGAGGGTTTCTTCACCAGAAAAATAATTTATTCACAAAAAGAATGAGAATAAAAGAATTTCACAGTTAAGCCATACAAGAAATTAAGCAAAGCAAGGTTAGGTTCCTCTATCTCTAGGGGGAAAGGCGCACGGGTGCCTGCACACTGCGGGGGCAGGACTGGCCTGTGAGATCCTCTCTGTCTGCTTTCAGGGCTGGCCCAGGCCTCTGAACGGTGCTGCCCTGGTCCTGCCTCTGGGCTGGTCTGGCTGGTAACCCCGATGAGGTTTGCAGAGTCTATACCATTCATCACCACAAGATGTCACTGCAGCTTACCTTTACAGTGTCCTGGGCAAGACCAACTCCCAATTCCAGAATGACTGCATCAGAAGCTCTGGGAGTGGGATCCAGTGATCAGGTTTGCACAAGCTGCCCAGGGAACTCTGAATCATCCTCAAATCTGGGAATTACTGTTTAGGTCACCCTGCAGGTCTCACGGCCGCCTGGGCTGCTTCTCCCTCTGTAGCTGGTCAAGGCCACTTAGTCTGTCTCCCACCCACTGCTCAACTTGGCAGGATGGAGGTCTCAGAGCTTCAGTTTCCTCAATTAGAAATGACAATGATAGTACTCATTAGACAGGGTTGTTATGAGGTTTCTGTGGTTTGAATATGTCCCCCAGAAATTCGTGTATCGGGATTTGATTGTATTGTAAAAGTATTAATCCCTTCTTGGGACTAGCAGTTAGTGTAATGGCTATGTCGCTGAACTCCCATGTAGTCGATCGCGTTTCAAGTCCCAGACCCAGTGGCTTAAACTCATGCCGGGCACATGTGTGTGCGTGCCCAAAATCCCAAGAGGAGAATTGAGGAGAAGGGATTGCAGTGTGGCCATCCCCCCCGGGGAATGATTTCTCGCTTTCTGTCTCTTTATCTCTCTCTATCTCTTTGGTGAGTGCTCTTCGCTGAACTCCCATGTAGTCGATCGCGTTTCAAGTCCCAGACCCAGTGGCTTAAACTCATGCCGGGCACATGTGTGTGCGTGCCCAAAATCCCAAGAGGAGAATTGAGGAGAAGGGATTGCAGTGTGGCCATCCCCCCCGGGGAATGATTTCTCGCTTTCTGTCTCTTTATCTCTCTCTATCTCTCTGGTGAGTGCTCTTGTTCCCTGTAGCAAAAACCTCTCCAAAAAAATAAAAAACCTGAATCCCTTCTTGGTGTTGCAGGGCAAGGCCTCGTGGACAGCGATTGGTTCACAGTGATCCCACCTTAGAGGCATCAGTAGAGAGTAGATTAATGATGTCTCTGTACTGCAGAGCCAGTGAGTTCTCGACCTTGTGAAAAAAAGGTTAGGTTAGTTCTCGTGAGAGCTTTGCTATAAAAGAGCAAGCTGCTTGTTTTTGCACGCACTCACCATTCTCTGGATTTCTACCGGCCATGCTATAGGCCTCGGTCTTTGGACTTCCCAGCCACCAGAATTGTGAGTTTGTAATTAAACCCCTATTCTCTTTCTTTATAAAACCACCCACGCTCAGGTGTTTCTGTTAGCAATGCAAAAATGGACTAAGACAGATGTTAAAATGACACATATCTGGGGACCAACAAATGGTGTAATGGTTATGTCTCTGGAATCTGACATGGCCAGCTACGGTTCAAGACCTGGACCTAGCAGCTTGATACTCAATGCCAAGTGCATGCACACGTGTGCCCAAAATTCTGAGAGGAGAATGGAAGAGAAGGGATTGCGGAGTGGCGAACCCCCGGGGGTGATTTCTCACTTTATGTCTCTCTGTCTCTCTGGTGAGTGCACACGCCCTATAGCAAAAATCTCTCTCTCTTTTTTTAAAAAAGACACATGTCTGAAAAATGGGTGTGCAAATGGTGAACTACTTTGAAGGTATGTTGTGGCTGTTGCTGATTTTGTTCTGACAAATCTAGAAAGAGCAGGAAGGCAGCAGGTTCTAGATGTTCTATCCTCCCTTTTTTCTTCTGTCCTACCCTTCTATTCTTCTCTCCTTCTAGAGCTATCCTTCAGCCACCCAAGGAGAGCCATGTTCAACGTAATGCTTTCGGCACAGTGATGCCATTGACTACTTACCATGTTCTAAGCCCTGAATTGAGTGCGTTATGTGTTTTATTTGATCCTGTCCTTACACAGCCCTACGAGCTGGGTGATGTTTGCTGGTAAGGAAGAGATAAGGCACAGAGCAATTAAATAATTTGCTTAAAATCATGTAGGAAGCAAACAGAAGGGCCGGCTTTGAACTTAGCCCAGCAGGCATTCATGCTCTCAGAGAGACAGTGCTGCTGCTGGTTGACGCTGCTACTCAGCAGGCTGAGGCCTGAGTTCAATTTCTGACCCTTTCTGAAGGTCAGGCATGATAGTATGCACCTGCAACCCCAGCTACTTGAGAGGCTGAAGCAGGAGAATCATGACATAGTGAAAACTTGTCTGAAAAAGGGGGAGGGAGGCAAGGTCACTGCGCTCCCCATTCTATCAATAACGTGGTTTTCGGGACCAGCAGTTAGCGTAATGGCTATGTTGCTGGACTCCCACGTTGTTGATCACGGTTCAAGTCCTGGACCCGGTGGCTTGAAACTCACGCTGGGAGCGTGTACGTGCCTGCCCAAGATCCCGAGAGGAAAATGGAGGAGAAGGGATTGCGGTGTGGCTATCCCCCCTGGGGGGTGATTTCTCGCTTTCTGTCTCTCTGTCTCTCTCTGTCTGTCTGGCGAGCGCATATGCCCTAGAGCAAAAACCTCTCAAAAAACAAAAATAACGTGGTTTTTTTCATCACTTTGTCCAGATTCCAGGGCCCTGGGGAGTTTTCCATTATCCAGCCTTGGCTGCAGGGCCAGTGTGGGTTAGCGAGGAGCAGGGCACCTCACTGACTGCTGTATCAACTCTGAGTAGGCTCTGCAGATACCAGTCAAATCCATCCACCAGCAGCCATGGCCAACTCTGCTGTGTTCTTTGACATCACTGTGGACAGGAAGTCCCTGGGCCACACCTCTATGGAGCTATTTGCAGGGAGAGTTCCAAAGACAGCAGGAAACTCATGCTCTGAGCACTGGAGAGAAAGGGTTTGTTATACAGGTTCCTTTTTTCACAGAATCATTCCAGGGCATTTGTGCCAGGGTGGTGACTTCATATGCCATCATGGCCCTGGCAGCAACTCTATCTGTGGGAAGAGATTCAGTGATGAGAACTTCATCCTGAAGCATACAGGGCTGGCATCTTGTCCATGCCAAATGTTGGACCCAACACAAACTGTTCTGTTTTTCATCTGTGCTGTCAAAATCAAGTATCAGATGGCAGGTGCGAGGGCCTTGGCAGGTGAAAGAGGACATGAATATCATGAAAGCCATGATGCGTTTTTTTGTTTTGTTTTGTTTTGTTTTAGATTCACTATAGGGTACATGCACTCTCTGGAGAGAGACAGAAAGAGAAGAAACGTGAGAAACCAGCCCCTTGGGGGGATAGCAACATAGCAAGCCCTTCTTCTCCACTCTCCTCTCAGGATTTTAGGCATGCACACACATACGCTGGGCATGTCTTTCAAGCTTCGGGGTCTGGTACTAGAAATGTGTAGCCAGCCGTGTAGGCCCACCATGGTGCTCCTGGGCGGCAAGAGTGGCAAGACCAGCATGAAGATGCCCATTGCCAACTGTGGACAATGTTGATAAAGTTCACTTGAGTTTCATCTTTTTTTATTGTTGTTGTTGTTGTTTTTGAAGTGGCCTGTGGCTAAAGGACAAGTTCCCTCTGTACTGGTGTTCTATTGCTGAGTAACCAGAGTCCCACAACTCAGCAGCTTAAAAGAACACACATGAATTGTCCACAATTTCTATGGTCAGGACTCTGGGTATAGCTTAACTGGATCCTCTGCTCAGGGTCTCACACCCTGCTGGGCTGTATTCTCATCTGGAAGCTAGACTGGGGAGAATCTCACTCAGGTTATTGGCAGAATCCATTCCCTGTGGTTATAAGACTGAGGATCCTGGCTTCTTGTTAACTGGAGTCTATAGGCCACCACCAGCTCCTAGAGGTTGCCCCTATTTTGAGAGGCTTCTCACAGATCCTTGCTGTGTACGTCTCCCCATCATGACTGGCTACTTTATCAAGCCAGCAGGGGGCGTATCTAGAACATCAGCCAGGAAGGCAGACTCTTACCTAACAGGGTAATCAAAGGAGTGACCCTGTCACCTCTGCCTATTCCATTAGTCAGAAGCAAGTCACAGTTTTTCGTTGTTGTTGTTCTTAGTTTTTTGCCATAGGGCATGTGTGCTCACTGGAAAGAGACAAAGAGGGAAAGTGAGAAATCACCTCCCAGGGAGGATGAGCACACTGTAATTGCTTCTCCTCAAGTCTCATTTGGGATATCAGGCAGTATGCACATGCACCTGGTGTGATCTTCAGGCCCCCAGGTCCAGGACTCCAACTACAGTCGGCCCTGTGGGAGTCCAGTGCTTAACTACTATGCCACCTGCTGGCCCTACAAGTCACAGTTCTTGCTCATAACCTCTCTCTCTCTCTCTCTTCTCTCTCTCTCTCTCACACACACATATGCACACACACATTTCATTATCTTTCTTTTTTTTTTTTCAGGATGATTTGAGAGCAAGCTTTAGACAAAATATCCCATAACTGGAGCATTTCCAGCTTGTATTTCCCCCTTGACAACGGTACTTTTCTACAAGACTATATATAATACAACCTTCCAAGACAGGAAATCAACCCTGACTGGATGCTACCCTCAGATCTACAGACCCTAGAAGTCTCTGGTGGTGTCCTTGCCAGGTCTGTCTTGCACATGCGCCCATACCTGAAATCAGTCTGTCTCCCCAAAGCCCTCCTTCCTTTTAGGGATAAATGGCATTTTACCATTTCAGGACCACAGTCTGGGTCATGGCATCCACTTCTAAAAAATTTATTTCATCTTGTATTGCATCCATTAAAAAATATGTTTAAGTATGGGACCAGCAGATGGTGTAATGGTTACGTCACTGGACTCCCGTGTAGTTGGCCGCAGTTCAAGTCTCAGACCCGGTGGCTTAAACCTCAGGCCAGGCACATGTGCAGGCATGCCCAAGATCCTGAGAGGAGAATGAAGAAGGGATTGTAGTGTGGCCACCCCTCTAGGCGGTGATTTCTCTCTTTCCGGTTCTCTGTCTCTCCAGTGAGCATATGAGCACTATAGGAAAAAAAAAAAAAGACAATTCTCTTTTTAAAAAATATTTAAGTAAGTAATGTCATCAACCAATATATTGTAATACCTAATGTTCAGGCAGTTGCTTGAAGAAAGTGGATTGTCAACAAGCATATTTTAATACCTCCAACTTTTAGAACCCCAAAGAACGGTGCAGCCCTGTGGGCACGTGCTGGGGCACTTGTGCAGCGAGACCTCAGCAATCTTGGTGACAGAGCAGCTGCTGCCCGTGTCCCGTAGAACTGCCCAGCCTCCCAGCCGGAGCCCGCAGCTTCAGTGTCTCAGTGTCTGGCGGGTGAGGAAGAGACGTTTGAGTGAGGCCAGGTAACGAGGCAGGTGCTCCTGTTGCCATGTTTACCAACTAGAGTGGCCCCGGGGACGAGACAGGACAGGAGACGCACAGCTGAGCTTTCGGAGCAGCCTCTCTAGGCTCCCCTCAGCTGTGCCTCCTTGGCGCCTGACTTCTGCATAAACAGGTAGAAGTCTCAGGGGTCACCAGAGAATTCTGAGCACTGCAGCTGACCCCTCCCTGCTCCCCACTCCTGAACAAGAGATCTGGGGATGGTTGGTTTTGCCCCAGTGAAGTGGGCTTGAGGAAGAGCTGTGGAGGCCACAGGAGCCCCAGGGGCTGCCACCAGAGGCAATCTTCTATCCTCTGCCACAGGGCAGTTCTGTGGCCAGCAGGGCTCTGGGACAGGGTGCCAGGTGTGGGAGATGTGTGCCAAGGGAGGGCGCCATTTCTCAAAGAGATGGGGACTGGAGTCCTGGCCACAGGCCCCAGCTCCAACAGAACTAGCCTCTTTTCTCTGCTCCATCAGCCAAGGGGGTCTCTGACTAGCTGTTACCATAGCATGGGGAACCACTCCTGATTCCTGGAGTGGGATGGAAAGCCTGGCCTTTAGAGTCTGCCAGTCAACAGAAGGCATGGTAGCTAAGGTGCTGGACTCCCACATGGCCGACTGCAGTTTGAGTCCCAGAACTGGTGACTTGAAAATCATGCCAGATAGGTATGCATACATGACCAAAATCCCCGGAGGAGAATGGAGGAGAAGGGATTGTGGCATGGCCAACCACCCTAGGGGATAATTTCTCATTTTCCCTCTCACTGTTTCTCTCTTTCTCAGGCGCGCACGTGACCTATTGCAAAAAAATCTTTTAAAAAAAGCCTGTCAGGTCTAGTCCTGAAACTTCTACAATTAATCGCTAAACCTCAGCTTTCTCATTGACAACACAAGGATACTAAGAGTGCCATCATGGGGTTACTGGGAGAATTAAATGGGTTGATGTATGTCGGTGGCCTTGAAGTGGCTAGTGTGTGGAGGGTCTCGAGAAGGAGGCCTGGCCCAGCTGTGGTGATGCATCAGTAGCTTGGATCACTGCAATGCTAGGGGCCATGTGGAACCCCCAAGGGGGTTCAGTTCCTGTGTAGACCTTACACACGGAGGAGCATACGGATGTGCCTGAGATCCTGGTTGGCTAGGAAGACAAGGAGGGGATTGTGGTGTGAGATCCTTGCTGCAAGTGCTTCTCTCTGCCTCTCATTTAAAAAAAAAAAATCAATAAATGAATAAACTTTAAAAAAGGAACAGGCCCTTTCTCGCCTCAGAACCTATGCAAATGATGTGGATTATGCAGAGGCTGTAACCCAAGCACCTTCAGGAGCCAGCAAGGACCCCAGGTGTGGGAAGATTAGGAGGGGACAAGGTGGTGAGGGCATTCTCAGGGCACCCCCAGTAGAAACCCTTTAGGTGCAGCTGGCCAAGCAACACAGGAGGTAGCCGCCAACTTTACCCGAAGTCATCATGTTCGCCCCGGGCTTGCACAAGCACACGAGGGTTAAGTGGCTAAGTATGCAGGGAGGACTGCTGCATCACCATCCAGCACTTGCGTGTCTTTTCAACCTATTAAAACCAGTAGAGGGGTCAGCAGGTGGCATGGTGGTTAAGGTGCTACACTCCCGCATGGCCAACCGTGGTTCGAGTACCGGATCTGGTGGCTTTCCCTCCCTGTCTTTCTGGTGAGCACACATCCTATAGCGAACTTAAACATAATAAATACATTTAATTAATTATTAAAATGATTTAATAAATCATTTTAAATATCTATTTTTAGAATTATTTATTTTATTTTATTGATTATCATTATTTAGAAGCACTCCCCAGAAAGAGAGGGAAAGGGAGAGAGCAAGCTGCCAGGTCCAAGACTTGAAGGATGGTTGATGTGGGACCAGCACCTTAACCACCACACCACCTGCTGGCCCCAATAAATAAATAATTAAAAAGGAAAAGCAGCAGAGGCAGGGAGTCCACATTGTGCTGCCCTTTGGAGAAATGTACACACTCACAAGCGGCTTTGGAATTCTCTCTGAGCTTCACGTACGTCAAGAAAATGGGTGAACGCAATGGTAACAAAGAAGTTGCCCCGCTGGAAAATAAATGAATACACGTCTCTATTTTCTTGTAGAGTTCTTCTTTTCTAATATACTCTGGATAAAAAAAAAAATTTTAAAAAGGCAATGCAACAGCAATTTGAACTTTTTGAAAAGAGCCCCAGTGTAGGTGTAAATCATTTCTTCACCTGGGGTCCTGAGACGCATTTTCTACTGGGCGCTCTTCCTCACTGGCTTCGTGTGCCTGCGTGCCTGCCAGTGGCCCACCATGGCCGTGTGCTCTTTTTCACGGGAGGGAGGCTGGAAGCAAGTGCTGTTGTCAGTACTGTCCTCAGCCAGGTCATCCGGGCTAGCATTCTACAACTTCTGAGCAGCCCTCACCTCTGTCACTGGACAGATGGCTTCCAGAATGTGTCAGAGCTAGTGTCTGAATCTCGTGTGTTCAATTGCTTTTTCTGATCTCCTCTCCGTATGGTTCCCAGAGATTTCCAGGCACCTGGCAGCTTTCACGGCCCATATCTCTGCCCAGAAGTAAAGGGGGCCTCTTGCCCCAAAGAGAAACATATGGTCCCACAACACCAGGTCACAGTCCCCCCCCACACTTTTCTCATGGATGGTCAGATGGTTCTGCTCCTTTTTCTTTTTTGTCTACTTGGTTGCTTGGCAGGAGGAAGTCAAAGTGCCATTGGTTTATCTTCTGGGAAAAGAGCCAAGAACACTGGTGAAAGCAACCCTGGAGAGCCTGCTGCTGCCTTCTGGTACTTTCCAGCAGCCACCTCCAGGTCTTCCCCAGGGCAGGCGGCCAGGCTCGGCATGCCAGGAAACCACTCATCCTGATGTCTTATCGGCCCCAGATCTCAGAGCAGAATCCCTCCCTTTCCATCCCTGGGAGCTTTCCTTGCTCAGTCAAGAACATTTGTCATTTGGAAGACTATCAAAATGCCTCCTCTTCCAAGCAGCCTTCCAAGACTATGGAAAGAGAAAGTAACACGGAATTCCACCACACCAACACACATTCTACCTTCTCAGCCTTTCCGGATAAAAGTGTTTATGCTTGCCATGCACAGAAAATGAGACACGTTCAGTGTTCGTACCGAACCAAAGTTTTCAGCCTATCTAGAATGACCACAGAAGTGCTGTGAGCCATGGGAACCAGCAGTTAGCATAATGGCTATGTCACTGGACTCCCACGTAGGCAACCGTGGTTCGCGTCCCGGACCTGGTGGCTTCAAACTCACGCTGGGCGCGTGTGCGTGAGTGCCCAAGATCCCGAGAGGAGAATGGAGGAGAAGGGATTACAGCGTGACTATCCTCCCTGGGGGGTGATTTCTCGCTTTCTGGCTCTCTGTCTCTCTCTGTCTGTCTGGCGAGCGCACGTGCCCTATAGTGAAAAAAACTCTCAAAAACAAACAAACAAACAAACAAACAAAAAGAAGTGCAGTGAGCCTTGACTTGGAGATTGAAATACATTTTAGTGAGTAGGCAAAATAGCAAATACTTCCCTTTGTAACTGGGATCGGCTGTACATAACAGAAGTAAGAAGGCAGCCTCAGAGAGCGGAGGAGGGAGCTGCTGCAAGTTCAGAAGGAAACCCACTGGAGGGGCCAGCAGGTGGTCTGGTGGTGAAGGGTGCTGGACTCTCACATGGTTAACCATGGTTCAAGTCCCAGACCTGGAGGCTAGCTTTCTCACTTTCCCTCTCTCTTCTCTCTCTCTCCTCTCCTTTCTCTCTCTCATCAAATTTTAAAAACAAACTAATAAATTAAATAAGGTGATTCTTTAAAAAAATTAAAATAAAAAATAAAAAAGGAAAATCTACTGGAACTAAACCCTGACCGGCAAGTAAGGCTGTCCGGGTGAGAGAGCGTTGCGGGCAGAGTGTGTGTCACTTACAAATGCTTGAGGCAATATGGGATAAATTAGCCACTCTGAGATGAAGATGGAAGGGAACATGTCAGGAAGCGCTCTGACCGCTAAGAACCAAGGGAAGGGCAGAAGGTCCCACATCCATCCCTTCTCACAGGGTTTTATGCAAGTGGGGGTAGTGCCCACTGTGTAACCGACACTCTCACTCTGTTTTGACCTAATAAACATCTTCTTGCACATATTAGAGTTCGACACGGGTGACTGGTGAGCAGCTTTCCGTGTAGTGGTTTGAGAATCTACGTTCCTTCAAAATTGACCCTTCCCTATCCCCAAGGGCCTCAGAGTCCTGGCCGACTTCCAGATGCTGGGAAAGATGAAAGGTGGAGAGCTGCAGGGGTTTTATAAGTCGGGCCTTGAAGTGGTCCACATCCCTTCTACCTACTTCATTGCCATCCAGACCCACCTAGATGTGAGGGGGCTGGGGAGCGATGGCCCTGGTTGGATGGCGGCTCCCAGGGACACGTCTACACTCTGGAAGAGAGACGTGACTCTTTGTTGGACAGCCAGCTGTTTCTGCCACATGGCCTCAACTTAGTCTGTCAAACCACATGGCAAGACCTAAAACGGCAAATAGTGGAAATGGGATGAGGGTGCTATCTAGAACAGAGCGGGTGGTTGATAAATGAGAGGTGAGTGAATGAGAACTGCATTGCCTTTCTCCTTAGTTCCCTTTGCTGTGTATGCACACTAAATGTGCATATATTTAAGTGTATATATATATATATATATACACACACACTTTTTTTTACAAAACAGGATGAGGCTGAGAGGGTATAGGAAAGAAGAGGAGAGAACAGGGTGATAAACAGGAGGGGAGTAGTGAGCATTCTGGTTTTTGTTTTTTGTTTTTGTTTTTGAGAGGTTTTTGCTATAGGGCACCAGACAGACAGAGAGAGACATAGAGACAGAAAGCGAGAAATCACCCCCCAGGGGAGGTGGCCACCCTGCAATCCCTTCTCCTCCATTCTCCTCTCGGGATCTTGGGCTCGCATGTACACGCGCCCAGCCTGAGTTTAAGCCACCAGGTCTGGGACTTGAACTGCAGTCCACTCCGTGGGAGTCCAGCAACATAGCCATTACACCAACGGCTGGTCCCAAGCATTCTGGTTTGTCCTGCAGTCACACGCAATGCTTCCTTTATGTGGTGTCTTAGTCTGAGTTGTAACAAAATACATAAGATATTTATAGAGCTAGTCCCATGACCTAATGTTTTAAAGAACTGGGTCCTGCATGGCTGTCTGTGGTTCAAATCCTGACGGTTTGAAAGCATGCCAGGCATGAGTACATGCACGCCCAGATCCCAGCAAGATGAAGAAGTGGAGAAGAGATTGCAGGGTGACCACGCCCCACCAGGGTGCTTTATTCCTCTCTCTCTTTGTCTTTTCCTGGCGAGTACATGTGCCCTCTTGCAATTAAAAAAAGAAAAAGTGACTTATAAA
>NW_006202691.1:749289-751061 GCF_000334495.1 Tupaia belangeri chinensis | reverse complement strand
AATTTATTTCTCATGGCCTGGATGCTAGCAAGTCCAAGTTCAAAGCGGTTGTCTGTTGAGGGTCCACTTCCAGGTTCATGGACAGCATCTTCTCACACAGTGAAAGGGGCAAGGGATCCTCCTGCTGCCTCTTTTCAAAATAAGGGCACTAATCCCATGGATGAGGGTTTGCTGTCTGAGCTAATCACCTCTCCAAGGCCCTACCTCCTAATACCGTCACCTTGGGGATTGGGTTTCAACATATGAATTTCGGGGGTGGGGACAGAGATGTTTAGTCCACAGCACCTGGAAAAGCAATGTGGTCATGGGAATAGGGCTACTCAGAGAGGAGTCTGGTCTGTGCTATGAAGATTCTGTCAGTTTAACTCAACCTCGTTCAGGAATGGGGCTGCACGACATTCTGCGGGACTCTGAAAACCAAGTGCATGGTTGAGGGGTTAGAAATGGCTGGGAAGGGAACCAGCAGTTAGCGTAATGGCTATGTCGCTGGACTCCCGCGTAGTCGACCGCGGTTCGCGTCCCGGACCCGGCTGTCTGGCGAGCGCACGCGCCCTATAGCGAAAATCTCTCTCTCAAAAAAAAAAAAAGAAATGGCTGGGAAGAGTCCCCAGAGTCCCCTGGGAAGACACCGGGGAGGAGGAGAACAGGACAGCCTCCCTTCAAGCTCCCGCCCCCGAGCCGGAGCTGGTCTCTAATCTTCCTGCAGTGTTTAATCCAGCCTTGTACCCACGGCTTCCTAATTCCACATCTGCCACTTCTTCGTCAAACGTCGTCTGTGCGACAGTGTCATGAGACCCACTGTCTTTCTCCATTTAAAGGGCTCTGAATATCTAACTACACGCCAACAGGTTCCACGGACGCCATGAGAGGAGAAATACCCACCACCTCCTCTCCCCAGGACGAGGAGAAGCAAAGCCTCCACAGGCTGACATCAACATACACCAGCTGTCAACGTACGCAGCAGTCAACGCACACCGGCTACTGGTCCCTTCTCCCTGTCACTTCTAGCAACGTGCCCGAAGGGAAGTCGGAGCCCTCGTTCCCCTGCTCCCTTCTCCCCACGGTGGAAAGGCCTTAGGGCTCTTGCCACGCCCCCTGGGGGAAGGGCCAGGATGGTGGGTGCTGGTGGGGGGGACTGCTGTCACCTCTCTCAGGTTGCTCTGGTCTTAGCTGGCCCTGGAGTGAAGGCCACCTGGGAAGTGGGGTCAGAAGAAGTCAGCTTCAGCACCCCAAAATGTGGGAACCTCTCATTCCTAAGAGACCATGTCAAATTTCATGCAGTGAATTGTCTGGTCCAGCACCTGACTCCAGGCTCCAGCTTGAAGTGGGGCAGGGGGCAGCACAGGGAAAAATGGGACACTGTGAGACTGACCCACGTGAAAGGCTCTGGTTCGTATCCAGAGACCTCCTGAGTAGACTAGACGTGCATGTACCTGGTCTCTGGGCTGGCTCAGGTGAATCATGGCATCAAAACGTTGGTAGGGGTTCTCTCTCATGGAAGAAATAAACTTTGTCTTAAAAAAAATACATGGGACCAGCAGATGGAGTAATGGTTATGTCGCTGGACTCCTACACAGTTGACCGTGGTTCGAGTCCCAGACCCAGCAGGTTAAAACTCACACTGGGCATGTATGCATGCATGTCCAAGATCCCAAGAGAAGAATGGAGGAGAAGGGATTGTGGCATGGCCAGCCCCTCCGGGGAGGATGATTTCTCACTTTCTGTCTCCTGTCTCCCTGGTGAGTGCATGTGCCCTATAGCAAAAATCTCTC
>NW_006202691.1:730963-749268 GCF_000334495.1 Tupaia belangeri chinensis | reverse complement strand
CCCCCCCCAAAAAAAAGGCCAGTCGGTGGTGTGGTGGTTAAGGCAGCTGGATCCGACATGGCCAACTCTGCGGTTCAAGTCCCAGACTTTGTGGGTTGAAGAAATATCAGACACATGTGCGTGCATCCCCCAAAATCCCAAAAGGAGGGAGAAACAGAGGAAAAGGAATTGTGATGTGACCACCCCCATGAGGGTGCTTTCTTACTTTCTCTCTTTCTCTGTCTCTCTTCAGTGAGTGCACATAGCTTCTGGCAATTGAAAACAAGCAAGAAATGAGGATTAGTGGGTGGCGTGGTGGTTAAGGTTCTGGACTCCCGCATGGCCAACCACGGTTAAAGTCCTAGACTCAGCGGCTTAAAAATCATGTCAGGTGTCGGTGTGTGTGTGCCGAATCCCCAGAGGAAAACGGAGCCGGGGTTGTGGCATGGGTACCCTCCCGGGGGCTGATTTCTCACTTTGTCTCTCTCTCTTCAGTGAACGTACGTGCCCTATGACAAAAGCCTAAAAAAAAAAAAAAAAAGAAAAAAGAAAAAGAAAAGAAATAAAGAAGACCCCTGCTTGCCTGCTGGATAAGGAGGGCAGGCAGGTGCAGGGGCCAAGCGAAGCCAACCACTGAGGGAGCACAAAGCGGCCGATCCCCCAGGGAAGCACCCCAAACGGGAAGGCCGGCAGGTGGACAATCTGCGTCCACTTCCTCAGCCATAGTTGGATTCCTTCTCGGCTGTGTTTCTGCTTTATTTCAACAACCAAAACTAGATGTGTCCGAGTCGCCCCTTCAGCTGGCACCTGGGACAGTTGCTCAGGTCTATCACACCACAGCTTCGTGTCCACTGCATACCCCGATGCCCTCCCGGGGCAGCACGCGTCTGTTTCAATGCCACCTAACGTCTGTCAGGCGCAGCTGGCCCACAGGTGACCTGTAGCCAGGACAGTCTACAAGTGACAGAGCTTCCAGAGCGGGAGGCCCAACCATGAGTGCAGGATGCTGGAGAAAGAACAGCCCCGAATATTATCTTGAATACCTGAAAACCAGCACGTTCTGTCTCATGGTCCAACTTCCTAAACTAGGCTCCTCCAGAACTTTCTGTTCTTAAGCTTGCCTTGAGAAAAAGAAAGAACTGAGATAAGCCGAGAGGAGGGACCGGCAGCAGACAGAGGCAGAGGTGCATTTTTGTCACCTGCTACCCTTGGCCCTCAGGGCTACTCCCTGCATTTGGAGAGGGAGGTGGAAAGAGGGGCTCCCCGTCCAGGAATCACCTAGGTGGCTGAAAACCTGCGCCAACGGCAGGTGCATCCAGGGCTCTGCAGAAGGTTCACAGCCATGGTCTTCCTTGCCCCATTTGAGCCATGCCGAGTGCTGCTGGAGGATGAAGGGCCCCCGAATACCATCTGCACGCAAGCGCCCTCCCACTGCCCAGGTCTTCTCAGGCGCCTGTCTCAGGTCAGACCTGTTCCCGCTGCAGATAATACCGCTCAGCCAAAGAGGCTTAGCAGGGTCTCCACGGCAACCACAGCTCAGGAGCTGGCACGCCCTGGGTCATTAACGAGGCTCCAGCCTCCTGGGACATGTGTGCACACACACGCCCACGCGCGCGCACACACACACACACACACACTCCACAAACACCAGCCCTGGCTGGATCCTTCTTGGGTCAGTGCTGTTTCTTGTCAGCTGAACTTCTCAGAGACCGAAAGAGAAGGTATGAGGTGGCAGCCCGCCGCAGAGGAGCAGAGTGTGTAGCTACCCCTGCCCTGCCCACCGTCTGACCACAGAACTTTCTACCATCCTCTGAAAAGATCCTGGCGTTCTCTCCTCCCAGGCGGGGAAGCAGAAAGTAGGACCCCAGCTGCGACCCTGCACCTCGACCAACACTGACCTCAGAAAGCCAGGTAAGAGGGACGTCGCCCTGGGAGACAGTGGCTTCCTTACCACACCCCAGAGTAGCTACGTCTTTAGAAGTTGGAGCCTCTGGACGGATCTGGCGAGGCTCCCCTGCATCTGGCCTGGAACTAGAAGGGGTGGCCTCAGGGGTGTGACAGGCTAGGGAATCCACAGAGCAGTCCGAGGCCAGGGCCCCACTGGACACCAGGAGCCCATCAGTCCACATCAGTTCCACACTGAGTCAGAGAGCTCTGCGGCAGCTCCGAGGACTAGCCTGGCCCTTGCTTCATAAACTCACGGGAGGCCATCGATTTCGTCTGACTGATCTGGAACCAGTAAACCTCTTTAGGGAAACTGAGCTCTAGCATTTTCTCTTCTTTTAAAATTGTGCTTATTTCATGTATGTGGAGAGCAAGAAAGAGAGACAAGAGCCTTCCATGCTGCAGTCTCCCCTAGCGTTCCAGCTAACTGGGATCACAGGTGCACCCCACATGTTCAGTTAGACCCAGGATTTGAACCTAGGGCTTTCCCATATGGCTCCAGCACTACACAGTGGTGCCCTACTACCTGTGCCACCATGGCCAGGTCTCTTCTGCTTTTATGGAGAGGGCACAGGCAGGGAGAAGAGAGGTGAAATTCAAACCTGAGATTGTACCATCAAGTTGAGAATGGAGTTGAGCATCTAGTAAGTTCAAGGCACAAAGTCAGGCTCTAGGGACGTGGCAGCAGCCAAGACCCATGGCTGATGTGTGGGCCCCCATCTCCCCGAGCACGGAGCAGTCTGTGACTGTGTAACACGCCCAGGAGCGTGGACTTGCACAGATCAGTCCAGGGTGGGCTCTAGGAACAAGATGGTGCTTGGGAGGAGAGTCTAGGCCTTGAAGGTGGGATCAGAGTAGAGTGTCTGGGGGATCAGCCTCCAGCTGGTCCAGCCAGACCTGAGCACTTTCTCCCTCCTCAGAGGGAGGAGGATGTCACTCATTCACTCGTTCATTCATTCGCCACCTGTTCGGTGCCTCTGTGCACCCGCAGACTCAATGAATGCAGCCCTTGCCCTGCGGAGCACATAGCCGGGAGAGAGAACTACGGTGGGAAAAGTGAGAACAAGTGTGCTACGGACACAGCGAAGATAGGCCCTCGGGCCAGGCCCTGGCAGCTTCAAGATCAGTGCTATCTCAGAAGGGGTCATGGGGGAGGCTTCAGGGAGGAGCTGACCCTCCAGGTGAGCCTTAAGAGATGAGCAGATATTTTCAGGTAGGTGGAGGACCCACAGGTTAGGCCGAGTCACATCTGGCTTGGTGGATTAAGGCTTCTTCCATGACACCAAAAAGTAACGAGGTCAATTTGCAACGTGTAATGTTGGCTCTGGGCCTTGGCACAAACAGGGCTGGAAGGAAGGTTGGTCAGGGAGGGAAATGCGTGAGGGAAGCATCTACCCTCTGCACCTACTTGGAGACCTCTGCCCAGATCGAGAGTCTTTAGCAGAGCCAGCCTGCTTGGGACAGCTTAGTGCAGGTGCCACTCCCTGCCCACGGACCCTATGGGTCACACAGGGCAGACACTCACCCTGGTCTGCAGACCCCTGCTGAGCTTTGAGCTCCCTGATGGGTCTCCTGGGCACTGAGAAACCTACTGGATGTCTGGGCTAGGACTGCACAGTCCTTCACTGGTTGGCTGGGCTTAGGCAGGGCCTTGGCACTCACTGCAGATGCTGAGGCTTTCAGTAGGGAGTCTGAACCTTGTTTCCAACTCAGTGGCACCCCATGTTGCTCCCACACCTGACATGTCCCTGCCCCCTACTTACTGCTAACTGTCCTGAGGCTGAGGGAGTTTTTCCTAGCAGATCTAAGAAGCCACAGCTGGTAGCCACATCGCCCAGGGAGCCATGGAAAAGACATTATCCTTGGGGATGTTCGAAAATAGGTTTAAGAGAAGGCTCAGAGAGTGGGGATGGGAGACAATGAAGAAGAAAAGGAGGGAGAACTCAGATGAATTCTTTAGCCATGAATTCACATGACTGTGTCTTAAGAATTACAGCCGCTGATCACGGCACAAGGTTTTATAGTTTACAGAACATTTTCATGTACTTTCTCTCACTTGAGTCTCAGGAGCCCTCCAGGCCGGGCTGAGCAAGTGGAGTAATCCCATTTTGTAAAGGCAGAAACCAAGGCCAGCTGGTTAACGAGCGGATAAGGGTTAAGCAGCAGCTAGTATCAGCCGGGCTCGCCCTTCCCTGGGTGTCTGCAGGTGTACAGGAATGCTCACGGAGTGCGTCCCTGGCAGTCCTGCATGGCTGGTCCACTTGTTCCCTCTTGCTTAGGTGCACAGAGCTGGAGGGAGCTCCTGCACCTCGCACAATGGCAGGTACCTGGCAAGCACTCCCCCTGCATCTGCTGAGTCTTACGTGACTGAGAGATGAGAACTCAGTCCCAGGCCTCGGTCTCCAGCACCCAGACCCACTCGGCAACCCCCACTCCCCCTTACCTAGATGCTCACACACTTTCATGGAGAAATGCCCACTGCACAGATGAGTAGACTGTAAATGAGGTCAGGGGTACCAAGGAACAAGGCGAGCCCACCAGATGGCATGAATATGAAATGGAACAAGGCAAGCCCACCAGATGGCATGAATGGGAAAGGTTCCTGCAAAAAGTGAGTTTTTAGCCAGATTTTTTCCAACTTTTAAATCGCAAATATGTGCAAACATGTTGAGAAGTTGGGGGAAAAAAAGTGCAACCACCGCCCCGTAAATCCCCGCTTAGATAAAACGATTGTTGGGTCAGCCATTGGCATGGTGGTTGAGGAGCTGGATCTCACATGGCCAAGTGTGCCAGTCAAATCCTAGACCCCGTGGCTTGAAAATCATGCCAAGTGGATGCCCATTAAATCGCAAATATGTGCAAACATGTTGAGAAGTTGGGGGAAAAAAAGTGCAACCACCGCCCCGTAAATCCCCGCTTAGATAAAACGATTGTTGGGTCAGCCATTGGCATGGTGGTTGAGGAGCTGGATCTCACATGGCCAAGTGTGCCAGTCAAATCCTAGACCCCGTGGCTTGAAAATCATGCCAAGTGGATGCCCAGCATCCCTAGAGGGGAACGGAGGAGAAGGGACTGAGATATGACCATCTCCCCTGGGAAGTTAGACCCTGTGGCTTGAAAATCATGCCAGGTGGATGCCCAGAATCCCTAGAGGGGAACGGAGGAGAAGGGACTGAGATATGACCATCCCCCCTGGGAAGTATTTTCTCACTCCCCCCCCGCCTCTTTCTTTCTTTCTTTCTTTCTTTCTTTCTTTCTTTCTTTCTTTTTTCCTCTCTCTTTCCACCAGGTTCATGTACCCTGTAGAAAAAAAAAATCCTTGTAAAATAATAGTTAATAATCTGCCATATTTGCCCTACTTAAGTGTGTGTATACATACATGTGTAACATTTTCTGAATGATTTGAATGTAAGACACTGCAGTTACCCATAATAGCGTCTGCACCATCTTCAAGATTGGGCTGTTGGTCAGTATTCCCTGTAACCTTAATACCTCGTTTTTACACTAAAGAAAATCAGTAATTATTACTCAATGTTCAGCTCATACGCACGTTTCCCCAGTCGTATGAGCCTTTTGAAACAAGGATTCAGCCAATGTCCATGCACCCGAGGCAGATTATATGGACTCCTACTTGGTCTTTACCGGAAGGCTAAGAGGTTGCCGTGGTGCTGCCCTCAGGAGAGGTGGCAAACCGGAGTGTGAGGGGCCTTGGAGGGCACTGGGGAGTTTGGCTCCACCATAGGGGTTAATCCAGAGCAAGGGAGGAGCAGAGCCAGACTGTGCACAGCACTCTGGGAAGGTCACTCTTGCTGGAGAGGAACAGACAAATCCCAAATCTCAGCTGTGAATCAGGCCCTGGGGATGCCCTGGGCTAAAGCAGCTCCTCTGGAGTCTGGCCTGCTGCCTGCCTCTCTGTCCCTTCTCGCTCTCCTTCTCTCCACCTCTCCCTCCCTCCTTTGCCCTTAAGAACTTAATCAGACCAGCCCAAGAGCCTCCTGGGAAGACAGCTGGTATCAGGGACAGAAATAGCTCCAGTAGAAACCTGGTCTCTGTCAAAACCTCCAGCCCTGGCCAGAGCTGGAGGGAGTGACAGAGTGGGGAGGAAAGAATTCACACCTCTCCCCCCAGTGGGACCCCCACCGCCTGCGCCCCCGAGAAGCTCAGAACCACAGAACCCAGGACTTGTGGAACCACCCACCAGTTGCTGCTGTCTGATGTGGGTGACAGGGCGACCTGACACTGCCCTAGAGCCAGTTCAGGTCAGAGAAGAGCCCCTACCCCACCCCTTGTGACCAGGAGTTTGGGCGTCAAGGAGAGAAACCTGCCCTGGGATCACTTCCCCTCCAGATTGGGCTTGAGGGACCGAGACCCTGAATTCCCTCTTGGATAGCTGCCCAGCACTCTCCATAGAAGTGACCACTGAGCAGGCCCTCCTGTGCCTGATCTCCAGAGGATGACAGCACCCCTGTATGAATAGCCCCAGGTCTGAGGTGGCAAAGAGGTGGCTCAATGGCCATGGGTGGGCCTTGGATATGAAGGCGGGGCATCCCCATGCGTGTCTGCAAGGCCCCTTACAGGTAAAGGGTGGAGAAACAGGTAGACCAAGGGCCAAGAACTGGATCGACCCACCCACCATGTGCCAGTGAATAACTGACGAATCCAAAAATTCTCAGTTCGAATCTGACCCTCCACTTTGTTAGGAAGGGATATTTGACAAAGTAGTAAGTAAAACATACTTTATTTAATAGTTTGTTAGCTTAATTTGTAAATTAAAATATTTAGACACACAAGAGGTCTTCAAAAAGTTCACAGAAAACATGTATCATGAAAAAATGGCTTGGAATTCAAAATTTTCTGCACCAAAATAAACTCTTACTTCAATGCCTTTTTTTTTCTTTTTAATAGTTTGTTAGCTTAATTTGTAAATTAAAATATTTAGACACACAAGAGGTCTTCAGAAAGTTCACAGAAAACATGTATCATGAAAAAAATGGCTTGGAATTCAAAATTTTCTGCACCAAAATAAACTCTTACTTCAACGCCATTTTTTCTTCTTTTTTTGACAATTAAATCAAGGATATTACCATGTACATTGTTTTCAGTGGAGAATTTTACATTCTTGGGTCTGTTAAGTATTTCTTCCTAGGACCAGCAGATGACATAATGGTTACATCGCTGGACTCCCACGTAGTCAACCACGGTTCAAGTACCAGACCCAGCAGCTTAAAACTCACATTGGGAGACAAGCAGATGGCATAATGGCTATGTCACTGGACTCCCATGTATCGACTGCAGTTCGAGTCCTGGACCCAGTGGCTTAAACTCACACTGGGTGCATGAGTGTGTGTGCCCAAGATCCTGAGAGGAGCATGGAGGAAAAGGGATTGCAGTGTGGCCATCCCTCCTGGGGAGTGATTTCTCACTTTCTGTCTCTCTGTCTCTCTCTGTCTTTCTGGCAAGCGCATATGCCCTATAGCAAAAACAAAAACAAAAACAAAAAACCTCACACTGGGCACATGTGTGTCCATGCCCAAAATCCTGAGAGGAGAATGGAGAAGAAGGGATTGCAGTGTGGCCATCCCCCAGGGGAGCGATTTCTTGCTTTCTGTCTCTCTGGCAAGCACATGCACTCTATAGTAAAAATCTCTAAAAAAAGAAAAATATTTCTTCCCTTTGCCCTTCCTACCTACCTGCTACCATCCCCTCTCCTCCCTTACAGTCTCTGATATCTTCATTACCCTTCTTACAAGCATATCTTTGGATCTTTCAATTTCTGCGATAGAATACAATCATAATCTCTTTGAAATCCCTTCATATAACATTTATTTATATATTTCTGTGTATACATTTCACATAAATCCATATTTATATAAAAACATGGATATCATTTTAGAACTTACTTAAAAACATAATTATATGTTTATAGACATATGTAATAGTTAAATAATAAATTATTTGAAAAATAGATTTCTAATCATTTAAAGTAATTTTATAATACCTTACAATAAGTATATAGAATTTACATAGTTTTTATCTATCCTTATAGACATAGGACTACAGTATGAGGCCTCCATTCATAGTGCTCCCCAACCTCTCATAGATGGGGATTGGGGCGGGCCCATTGCTCAGGGCCCATTGCTCAGGCCCCAGCGCCCTGGCCAGGCACTTCGGTGGCCTTGGAGTAGAATTTTTTTTTTGAGAGGTTTTAGGGCACATGTGCTCACCAGAAAGATGAGAGAAAAAAAGTGAGAAATCGCCCCCCAGGAGGGATGGCCATGCCGCAATCCCTTCTCCTCCATTCTCTTCTCAGAATCTTGGGCACTCACGCACACTCACCCGGCGTGAGTTTAAGCCACCAGGTCTGGCACCCGAACTGCAGTCAGCTGGCTACATGGGAGTCCAGTGACATAGCCATTATGCCAACTGCTGGTCCCAGCATAGAAATTCTGAAGCCAGTTTTCCTTGGAGGCCGAGTTATCCTCAGTATTTCCCCTTTCTTATTCCACATTTCTCCAGCTACAGGAGGACCCGATGGCCAAGCCTCTGTGCTGCCTCCTGTGGCTCTACTGCAAGTGTGGACCAAGAAGAAAAAGGCCCTAAGGAGGGCAATGCTTGCCCCAAAGATGAAGTCCTCAAAATGGGTCTTAGGAAGAGTGAGAAATTTGGGAGTGGGGACTTCTCAGATAGAGTTGTGGCCCAGCAGGGTCACACACACACACACACAATGACTGAAGTAGCACATGGCAACCCTATCCATCCTAAGTAAGTTAGAAAATAAGGATTGCCCCATTTTTCCGTGGTTGTTCAGTGATCAAATGCCATAGGCCAGCCCCGCTGGGTGCTGGGTGCTGGGTGCCGAATGGGGTTTGGTTTCCCGTGCAGTCTGGAGGGGGAGTGGTGCACAGGATGTAAGAGCACACTGTGGCTGAGTCAGGAAGGGGTCAGCGGGGAGCAACCTGGGAACAGAGATGAGCCACCTTCCCCAGTCAGAGAGTCTCAGGGAATGCTCCTGAAGGAACAAAGTGTCAGCTAAGAGCGGAGGGACATTTATTCAAGTACTGGGAGATTGAAAACATTCAAGGTGTGTGCAAGAGAGAGCTAGCCCCAGTAGGAACAGAGTGGTATGGCTGTGGGAGGGGAGAACTGAGAAGTTAAAGAGGTGATGAAGGGCCCTCGAAGACCTTGAAGACACAGTAAGAGGTTTCAGTTTAGTCTTCAAGGCTATCAAGAACCTTTGAAAGATTTTAAGCCTCCCAGGGCCTAACCAGAGGATGATTTAAAGGCCTTCACAGGCCTGGAGGCTTTTACTGTTGGAGCGTCCACCCCATATCACAAGGAACTGCCACAGAATGAATCTGTATAATATTTCTTAATGTTGCAGGAGAGTGTGTATGCTCACCAGAGAGACAGAGGGTGAGGGAGAAAGCACTCCTTAGTGGAGCATGGTTACATCAAAATCCCTTCTCCTCCTTTTCTCCATCCTGCCGGGATTTGGGGTACACACACATGCGTGGTATGTTTCTCCGGTCAGGGATTTGAACTATGCAGTTGGCCATGCGGAATCCAGCTTCCTTACCCACCAAGCCACAGGCTGATCTAATCATTATTTTTCAATAAATTTGAAAGGAGTTTTATAATGCCGATTTTAAATTATTATTACTTTCCATTTTTTAGATTTCTGTGAATATCTGGTGTATGTTTTGAAGCCAATAAAACATTGGTGTGGGGCTGACAGGTTTTGAACAGCTCACAGACTCTCACCCATTGTGCTGCGGTGACTATTGACAACAAAACAGTGAGGTCAGATGTGGGCTCTGGAAAGATCATACTTCAGAGGACAGCTTGGGTTGAGCCCTGGGTTTCCAGCTAGCAAATGGCTACTCAAACATGAGCGGCAGATGGTCAAGGCTGATGCTGTGTCATGAAGGGACAGAGAAGGGACAACCTGGGGAGAACCATAATATTTGGATTTGGAGGACAGGGAGGATTTGACAGATGGTGTCAAGAGGGGAGACAAGGATGGGGCATGACTGGGCCTGGCTGTGCCCATACCACTCTGGGGACCCAGGTGAAGCAGCAGCCTATGGGACAGGAGATGGGAGATTTGGGATGTGAGGGTTCAGGGGTTTGTGAAACCCTGATAGGGAGACCCCGATCTGGAGTTCAAGAGACAATCGGTTATGGATTTGGACATCGGACCTCCTGACATTGGGGCAGTAATTGGAAACATGTGAAAGAATGAAATTGATTGAAAAGAGCCTCCCATGTGGCCTCAGGGGATAGCAGTAACCCAAGGAGTACAGAGGAAAGGAGCCCAGAGTCTCCAGAGTGAGAGGAAGAGGACCAAGGAGCATGATCGAATGGAGAGAGCATCTCCACAAGGAAGGAGGGTCAGAAGAGTGAAAGCCTCAGGCAGGTGGGAGGGGAGCTGACCATTGGTGGGGGGTGGCAGGTAGCCATAGGCACATCTATCGCTTGGTACATAGTAGGTTAGTTTAAGACATCATTCAGGAGTGTCCCGTCCTCTGCCTCAGAGTCATCAGCCCTATCCTCATGTACTCATCTTCCATGTTGGACAAGCTAGAGAGCCGGGTGCCAGCACTCAGCTACAGGGGCAGGGTGGTCTGGTGGCAGTCGGGGGGGAGGGGCAGTCACAAGTGGGTTCAATTGTTTTTGTGAAAGAGAGATTTTTGCTATAGGGTGTGTGCTCACTGAAGAGACAGAGAGAAAGCGAGAAATCACACACACACACACACACACACACACATATACACACACACACACACACACACACACATATACACACACACACTTACACACACACACTCCAGGGGATGGCCATATCGCAATCCCTTCCCCCCCCGGGATTTTGGGTACGCACACACACATGCCTGGTGTGAGTTTCAAGCCCCCAGGTCAGAGACTCAAACTGTGGTCAGCCATGTGGGAGTCTAGCACCTTAACCACCGCACCACCTGCTGGCTCCCACGGGGCTCTGTTAATGCTGGCAGATGCATGAATGGTGAAGGCGTGCATGAATGAACGAGTGGTGGGTAAGTTACGCTTGTTCAGGGTACTGTGTACACCATGTAGTGTTGGGCATCGTTCAGCAATAGGTTGGAGGTGTTTAGACACGTAGAGTGTTTTCCTGTTAGGTTGACAAAGGACACAAACATTTGTTCTAAACACGACAGAGTGTGTTTTCTCCCCTTCAATCATAAGAAGAATGTGCTCAGCTATAAATGGCATATTTTCTGCTTCACTGGGAGGCAATTTCTCTGGAATCGATTATCTGGATGCTTTAAGGATCATTCTAACCATAAGCATGTTTTATTCCTTTTTTAAAAGAATTATTTTATTATTATTTTATTTAACTTTATTAATTTTATTTATTTATTTTAATTTGACGAGAGAGGACAGAGTGAAAAGGGGGGATGAGGGAGAGTAAGAAAGCAAGCCACCACGTCCAGGACTCGAACCATGGTCGACCATGTGGGAGTCCAGCACCCTTAACCACCATACCACCTGCTGGCCCCAGGCATGTTTTACTTCTATGTGATGTTTACAACATACCAAGTTTATTCACCCCAGCCTCTCACAGCAATCCTATCTTGTCTTGCAGGATTACAAATGATTGTTCAGAAAGGTTAAGCAACCTACCCAGGTTACCCAGCTGTAAGGGCAGGAGGAGCGGGTCTTCTCACCAGCCCGGCTCTCCTCTCTCCTCCTTGATCTCCCCAGTTCCCCCCTCCAGCTGACAGAGGGGCCCAGTGAAGATGCTCTGTGCCCTGTCTCCGCAGGACCAGGGAGGCCATGTCTCTCATTCCGTGGCTCCGATGGAACGAGGCCCCGCCCCGCCTGTCGACCAGGAGCCCAGCTGACATGGTGCTGGAGACGCTCATGATGGAGCTGGCAGGGCAGATGCGAGAGGCGGAGAGGCAGCAGTGGGAGCGCAGTCACACGGTCAGGAAGGTCTGCACCGGCGTGGACTACAGCTGGCTGGCCAGCACGCCCCGGCCCACCTACGACCTCAGCCCTGGCGAGAGGCTGCAACTGGAGGACGTCTGCGCCAAGATCCCCCCGTCCTACTGTGGGCCCGCCATCCTCAGGTAACCGTGTACTCTGCACCCAGGACCAGCGGCTGGGCTGCAGGACCCCGAGAGAGGGCTGTGGCAGCAGGGGCCTGCTGGCCACTAGGGCTAGAGGTGGAGGTCCTGGACCACCCAGTTAGCTGTTAGAAGGAGCAGGGCAGGAAGAACCTGAAAGAGGCCATGACACACCAGCCAGGGCCAGTGCAGAGGGGGCCAGAGGCAGCTGCTAGCCACAAGTTATCATGTAGAGAACTCAAGGTTTTTGAACTTTCTTTTCTCCCTGCCCAGAAAGTTATTAACCTGGATGTTTAAAATATTGACACATAATTGAGACCAGCAGATGGTGTAATGGTTAGCTGAACTCCCACGTAGTCAACCACTCTGGACCTGGTGGCTTAAAACTCATGCCGGGTGCATGTGTGTGTGTGTTCCCCAAATCCCCAGAGGAGAATGGAGGAAGAAGGGACTGCAGCATGGCCATCCCCCCTGGGGAGTGGTTTCTCATTTTCTGTCTCCCTCTGTCTCTCTGGCAAGTGCACACGCCCTATAGCAAAAAAAACTCTCAAAAAAAAGGACACATAATTGCACAAATTTCTGGGGTACAGTGTGATTTAGTTTATATGTATATATGTGTGTGTGTGTGTATATATGTATATAATATGTAACAATCAAGTTTGAGTAATTAGCTTATCCTTCATCTCAAATAGTTATCATTTCTTTTTCAAGAATGCATATGTATGTTTGCGCATGTGTAGGCATTTGTGAGTGTGTATGTGTGTCAGAGTATGTGTGCATGTACAAGAATGCACGTGTGTGCAGGAGTTTGTGAGTGTGTATGTGTGTCAGAGTGTGTGCACATGTGTAAGAATGCACGTGTGTGTGTGCAGGGTTTTGTGTAGGAAGAGTTCAGCACCCGGGGCGCTGAACTTTTAGAGCTTGGGTATGACTGTTCCTGGGTACAAATGGAACCTTGGGCACCCTGGTGTGGTGGCTAAGGTGCTGGATCCCACGTAGCCAACTGCATGGTTCGCGTGTCAACCCAGCAGCTTGAAAAACACCGAAATCCCAACAGGAAGGAGAAATGGAGAAGAGGAGGACCATTCCCCATGAGAGGTGCTTTTTTCACTTACTCTCTCTGACAAGCACGTTACCTCTGGCAAAAGTTAAAAAAACAAGCCAAAAAAAAAAAAAAAAAAAAACAACTTCTAAAAAAAGTGTAACCTTACCGAAGCTGTGACGCACACGGTGCTGTCTTGCTTGGATTGGTGTTGAAGTCAGGAAAGCAGCTATTCCCAAACCAGGAGTCACTTCAAAATAACTCAAGTTCTGGACCAGCAGTTAGCGTAATGGCTGTGTTGCTGGATTCCCATGTAGTCGACTGCAGTTCACGTCTCGGACCCAGTGGCTTAAAACTCACGACGGGCGCGTGTGCGTGCATGCCCAAGATCCCGAGAGAAGAATGGAGGAGAAGGGATTGCAGCGTGGCCATCCCCCCAGGGGGTGATTTCTCGCTTTCTGTTTCTCTGTCTCTCTCTGTCTGGCGAGCACATGCACCCTATAGCAAAAACCTCTAAAAAAAAAAATAACTCAAGTTCTTTGCTTGCATTTCTCAAACACTAATAAAGGAATAAAACCCATCATAAAACACTTAAAAATCCCCCTTTAATCACCCAAAATCTTCCTCACCCATCCTTTTCACCAAATGGATGCATCTGTAGTGGGTACATGAGTATACACACATATAAAAATTCAAGGAGATGGGGACCAGCAGATGGCACAGTGGTTATACTGCTGGACTCCCACGTAGTCCACAGTGGTTCAAGTCCTGGACCCAGAGGCTTAAAACACACGGGGCACGTGTGCATGCATGCCCAAAATCCTGAAAGGAGAATGGAGGAGAAGGGTTTGGAGCATGGCCATCCCTCCTGGGGGTGATTTCTCACTTTCTGTCTCTGTCTCTGTCTCTCTGGTGAGCACACGTTCCCTACAGAATTTTTATTAATTTTTAAAGTAATTATTTTTATTTAACTTTATTTATTTTATTTATTTATTTTAATTTGACCAGAAAGGGACAGAGTGAGAGCAATGGAAAGTGATAAAGCAAGCCACCAAGCCTGGGACCTGAACCAGTTAGCCATATGAGAGTCCAGTGCCCTTAACCACCATGCCACGTGCTGGCCCCAGAATTCTTACTAAATTAAATTAAAACAAAACCAAAAAAACACACAACGTCTTCCTTCTCCAGCTGCATCCACCCTCCTCTGATTTTTGCACTTTTACCGTGTCTGCTTTCTTCCTCCAGGCTGAGAATCTTACTACCCCCTATTTTTCTGATTCTGTATCACTGAAGCCCTTCAAAGTGTGTCTGGCTGCAGAAGCCCCTGGGGTCAGGGCAGCTGAGTCTCAGGGTAGTGGAGCTGATGAGGCTACCTGAGTGGACAAGCCAAGCCTCACCAGGGAGAGGGAAGGCAGGAACGCACACACACGCTCACACACACCACACTCTGAGAGCATCCTGTCACATTTCTGGCCGCACGTTGCTGCTGAGAAGTTTGAGAAGTCCTGATTCTCTATCCAGTGGAGGAAATCAGGCATTAAACAGGCTCGTTACAGTTCGTTCTTAAGCTCAAAACAAAGACATTAAAGGAAATAGCTTTGGAAAATTCGCAGGGAGCCAAGAGAACCAGGTCAGTGTCAGGATTTTTCTTTTTTTAATTTAGTTTAATTTGCTAGAGGGCATGTGCACTCCTGGGGAGAGAAAGAGAGAGAGAGAGAGAGACAAAGAAAACCATACCTCCCCCGGGGTATGGCCATACAGAACCCCCTCTTCTCCATTTTCCTCTTGGAATTTGGGCCACTTGCGCATGTGCCTGGCCTGATTTTCAGGCCCCAGGTCCAGGACTCAAACCAATCGTCCAGCCATGTGGTATCCAGCTACCTTAACCACCATGTCCCGCGCTGGCTCCAGAGTCAGGATCTTTCAACTTTATGAAAAGGTAGCTCTCACCCCGTGTACAGGTGGAAAAGCTGAGGCTCCCGGAGGCCGAAGGGACAGAACAGGATTGACCCTCAGGATGGGCTTGGGTGGCTGCCGATCGGCCTCGGGAGCAGGGCTAGTAGACGCTATGGGAACTGAGCACCGGGAGGCGCAGGTAGCCATCGGTTAGTGGCGGCCAGGGAGACCCAAGTAACTAGTCGCCATCGCGCCGCCCTCTCTCACCCAGGTTCAGGCAGCTGCTGGCGGAGCAGGAGCCCGAGGTGCAGGAGGTGGCCCAGCTGTTCCGCTCGGTGCTGCAAGAAGTGCTGGAGCGGATGAAGCAGGAGGAGGAGGCCCACAAGCTGACTCGGCAGTGGAGCCTGCGGCCCCGAGGCAGCCTAGCCTCCTTCAAGACCCGCGCGCGCATCTCCCCTTTCGCCAGCGACATCCGCACCATCTCGGAGGACGTGGAGCGGGTGGCACCACCGCCTCCCCGGACCTGGAGCATGCCCGAGTTCCGGGCGCCCAAAGCCAACTGACTCTGCCTCTTCCCTGCCCAGGAGCTGAGCCACCTGCAGGAGGAATGATAGGCTGGTGAGGGGCGCCGGATCCTGGAACCTCCCTGCCCACTCCTGAGGGGGGGCCAAAGAGGCGGGCCCGCCACCCCCAGACGCCGCTAGAAGAGGGGGATCTCGAGGTGCAGGAGGTGGCCCAGCTGTTCCGCTCGGTGCTGCAAGAAGTGCTGGAGCGGATGAAGCAGGAGGAGGAGGCCCACAAGCTGACTCGGCAGTGGAGCCTGCGGCCCCGAGGCAGCCTAGCCTCCTTCAAGACCCGCGCGCGCATCTCCCCTTTCGCCAGCGACATCCGCACCATCTCGGAGGACGTGGAGCGGGTGGCACCACCGCCTCCCCGGACCTGGAGCATGCCCGAGTTCCGGGCGCCCAAAGCCAACTGACTCTGCCTCTTCCCTGCCCAGGAGCTGAGCCACCTGCAGGAGGAATGATAGGCTGGTGAGGGGCGCCGAATCCTGGAACCTCCCTGCCCACTCCTGAGGGGGGGCCAAAGAGGCGGCCCCGTCACCCCAAGACGCTGCTAGAAGTGGAGACTCTCCCAGCCCCGTACTCTTCCTCTGGCTCTGAGCAGCGGGGAATCCTTCCCTTACACTTATCTGAGCTTCAGGGTTTTAGCAGACAGACGCCCATCCTCAACTCCTGCTTCTACCTGGAAGGGGAACAGCGGCCCTGGCTTTCTGCCAGCACGTAGAGTCTCACCCCAACTTCAGGGGTGTCCATTCACCCTTTCTGTCCAGGCAATTAGGGACCTATTGGATGACCTCCATTCTCTGCTGGTGACCAACTGATTCACCCCTGCCAAGGGGTCACAGCCTCCTGGGCCAGCAGCGCTAGAGGGGATCACAGAGACTCTCAGATGCACTCTCTTCAGCTAGTGAGTGAGGAGGCCGAGCCTCGGAGGTCAGGCTTTTTCTATGGTGAACTACAGCCAGGTCCCATGGGCAGCTACTTGGTTCTAGGAATAGCCCATTCCCCTGAGTCCTTCCATTCTGGGCTATGATGGGACAGGTCCAAAAGCTACATCTGTACCTCCCTCTCTTACCTTGACAACTGGGGTGGGGCGTCTAAGTGGCTTTGCAAGAAACGTAGGTGGGGGTGGAGACAGGAAGCACATTACCCCTCTGCTGTCATCACCCAGGATGTGGCCAGTCCCCAGGGACTCCTTCCAGAGGCTAGTCTTCAAGGACTTCAGACCTGTTGCTCTAAATCCCAGGTCTCTGAGTTCCACGGTTCCTTCCATATCTGGTCACATCTGCCCTCTTTCTCCAGAAAGTGATGCCCAAGCCTCTAAGTGACCTCAAGGCACCTGAGTGAAATGTTCTAGAAGAGCTTCCTACAGGCTTCACTGTCCTTTCATTTTCTAATGTGTTAAGTCTCAATGATGGACAGGTGGATTATGCAATCCATAGGCCACTCTTGGCAAATGTGGAAGGCCAAGTGGCCTCCCCACACACTGGGGGACTGAAGTGGAGGATAGGGGAATGGGTGGGGGAAGCAGCTGCTCTAACTACTGAGGCTCAGAAAATGCTAGTGGATCTAAGAACACTCTAAATAAAATGTTGAACAGGGTAAACCAACATGCAGAAAGCCCATAGTGTCCCTAACGAAGTTCATGGGGGGAAATTATTTTTTAATAAGCTGCCTTTAGATCATTTGGCTAATTTCAAGCCATTCCATTTTCATTTGAATCTGAATGAAGAATTCTAAGATGGTGGAACACATCATCCAATACTATGAAGATGAAGGAGGTGATTGGCTTATTAACAGGATTGACAGAAGTTGAGCATCACTTAAATAAAAATATAACCCTTAAACAGCTTACATATTTTATTTGAAGTCATAAAAAGTTTATTCAGTTGCCAAAGTTTTGATATAGGTCTAAGTGTGTTCACTTTTCTGTGATATGTATGTGTTGCCTGGTGGGAGTGCTACACAAGTCTTGATTTGTGTGTGTGTTAATCATAACAGAACTGGCATAAACAAGTTAAAGAACAAGCTGAAGAAATCTCTGATAAGCAGACAGCCCAGGTGGCAGGAACAAAAGTGTTGGGGATCAGACCAGTTAATGACTTAATAGTTAGATTGCTGGACTCCCATGTACTAGACCAAGGTTCAAGTCCCTGACCTAGTGGCTTGAAAGTCATGCCAGGCGCATGTGTGTGTGTGCTCAAGATCCCAAGAGGAGAATAAAAAAGGGATTGTGGTGTGGCCAACCTCCCCCACCACCCCCATGGGGTGATTTCTCACTTTCTGTCTCTCTATCTCTGTCTCTATAGTGAGAGCACACACCTTATAGAAAAAATCTCTCTTAAAAAAAAAAGTGTTGGGGAGAACTAATCTGCAAGCCACAGATGTCCGGGTGTCCTGACCATGGGTTGGAATTTTTTTTTTTTTTGAGAGGTTTTTTGCTATAGGGCGCATGCGCTCGCGAGACAGACAGAGAGAGAGAGACAGAAAGTGAGAAATCACCCCCCATGGGGGATGGTCATGCTGCAATCCCTTCTCCTCCATTCTCCTCTCGGGATCTTGGGCACGCACGCGCATGTGCCCAGTGTGTGTTTTAAGCCACCAGGTCCGGGATGCGAACTGCAGTCAACTACGTGGGAGTCCAGTGACATAGCCATTACGCTAACTGCTGGTTCCCTGGGCTGGAATGTTTTTAGAGGGGATGGAGTATCATTGCTAACCAGGAGTGAGGTTCTGAGGAGGCTCGATAAGAGAATGCCTGTTATTTTCCTCTTT
>NW_006202691.1:721352-730949 GCF_000334495.1 Tupaia belangeri chinensis | reverse complement strand
TTTCCCCAAAGAAAAGAAAGGACTGAGGCTTTCAATGTGGTGTTCATATTTAAGTAACTGGCCGCCTATGGAAACCTTCCCAGGCAACCTCAGCCATGACACCCAACACCTGCTGTCTTGCTGTAGCCATTCCAGCTGGTGATGCCCACACTCACAAAGGTTCAGAAGCTGTTCCTCCGGATTCAAGTTGTTAAAAGAATTAATAGTGACTATTTAATTTCTATTTTTAAAAGCACGATAAAAACAAATAAAAGGACAAAACGGTTTGAGAGTCTCCTTGTGAGTATCTGATGATGAGTGACTGACAAGTCTTGACTTTCCACTGGATGAATACATCTGACACATCCATTTGTTTTCTTTTATGGGGCGGGTTGAGCATACTCCAGACTCAGGCAGGCAGTCTGTTTGCACTCGGCTAGCCACTAGAGGGAGCCAGTGGGGTAGGACCTCTCTACCATATTTTATTTTACTACGTGTTTTGTTTTTTTTTAACTTATAAAAATTTTCAAACACATACAAAAAATAGAGGGAAATGTTTAAGGAGTCTTCATCACCAAGATGCAATCACTGTTAATATTTTTTTCATATTTGCCTTACCCTTTCTGTGTGTGAAGTATTTTAATATATAAACCCCAGACATCATGACATCACCCCTGAAAACTTCAGTTCAGTTTGCAACAGAACAAGAGATGGTCCCTTTTTTGTGAATATTACGTATTATATTAAATCAGCACTATAATATTTAGTAAGGTGCTAATCTAAAAATAAAGTAAAAATAATTTATCATATTCCAACAAAAACATATATTTTTTAAGTTTCTAAAGATTTTCAAGAGTTTTTGTGCTATGGAGAAAGGCATTCACAAGCCAAAAGCAGTTGGAAGGTGTTTTCTAGAATATTTTACTGCATTTTATTTCAGTTACAATTCCCTTGCTGGAACAAATAAGACATTCCCTACGCTCTGCAGTTAAACTGGGAGATTTCCAGCCCAGTCTCCTCTCCCAGCTAGGATTGAGTGCAAGGAGAATGACATTCCAGAAACAAGCTGTTCTTCTCCTAGCGAAGTGAGAACTCTGTAATGTGATGAACTGCCTAGAAGCTACTCTGGCATCTGTCGGGGGACATGGGCCTCTGCTAGACTCTCACTAAGTGTCCAGGCTACAGAACTCAGGGCAAAAGGGAAAGGAAATCGAGCCACTAGGCAAAGAAACTGCTCCAAAATGCAAAAGGAATGGGAAAAAGGTATCTTTATCCAAATAAGCCAGCACAATAATATTGTTAAGGACAGAAATAACTTTGTCATTAAGAAACTCCTTATGAACATTTGAATGGTCCTTTACAGCTTATAAAATGCTTTTACCCACGGTATCTCCTTTGATCTTGACCAGGTGATGAGCTGCATTATGTTTTGCCTTGGACTGCAGGTAAGTGGCCCACCTAGAACTGGAAACCAGGGTTTCTTCTACATGCTGTATTGTCTCTCGGCATTATAAATCCTGATATTCTCTCAGAACAGGCTGAAGAATCCTCGTCATCACACTTCGCACACGACGATGCGAGGCATATGGCTGTGCTGTCTTCTCCATCTCGTCATTCCCATCTCCAACAATTTGTGAAATCTCTAAGCACGAGAACTGGGTCTTTTGGCTCTTTGTCTCTGCCTTCTGGGCACACAGTAGGTGCTTTACAAATATGCTTAATGGATGAGTGCATACAGACACCAGCATGGAATGTACCTAGGACCAAGGTAGAGGAAAGAGATGAATGAGCCTTGTGGCATTTGTATTACGTATGGATTATTCATTAGGTTGTAAGTTCTTTGAGGCCAGGTTCTATGTCTGATTTCAGTTTGTATATTCCAAGATATCCCTGGCACACAGAAGTAGTATATTCACTTAAGAATTCATTTCACCAGGACCAGCCGATAATGTAGTGATTATTTCGCTGGACTCCCACATGGCCGACCACAGTTCAAGTCCTGGACCCAGTGGCTTGAAACTCACACCAGGCGTGTGTACGTGTGTACCTAAGATCCTGGGGGGAGATTGCAGTATGACCATCCCCACTGGGAGGTGATTTCTTACTTTCCTTCTCACTATCTCTGTCTCTGTCTCTCTCTCTCTCAGGCGAGTGCGCATGCCCTAAGGAAAAAAAAAAACTCTACCAAAAAAAAAAGTGAATTCATTTCATTCATTCATCCACTCTTGAACGAGCAAGGAAATCTGTAATTTGGAAAGGAATGGTTTCTTGGTCTAAAAAAAAAAGTTCCCATTAATTCCTTGAAATTTCATTTCAACCATCAAAGGCATTTTGAAACTATTACAATGGCTTCACGTTAGTTAAGAGACAGCCTGAGGAATAGGAGAAAATATTTACAAAGATTAATATCCAGAACATGTAAGGAACTCAACAGCAAAAAAGCAAAATAACATGATTAAAAAATGAGCCAGTCACATTGCCTAGCGGTTAAGGGAGCCAGATCCTACATAGCCAACCATAGTTCAAATTCTAGCCTGGGCAGCTTGAAAACCACACTGAGCACGTGTGTGTGCCAAAAATTCCAACAGAATGGAGAAATAGAGAAGGGACTGCAACATGATCACACCCCACTGGGAGGTGTTTTCTCTTTCTTCCTCTCTGTTTCTCTCTCTAGTGAGTGCTCTGGCAATAAAAAGAAATTCTATTTTTAACTTCAATGTTAATTTCTAATACAATAAACATTCATAGGTATAACACACAATAATCGGTATAAAATAATAGCTCTTTGGGCTCTTTAACAAGTTTTAAGAGTATAAAGTATCCTGGGGTCAACAGGTGGCATGGTGGTTAAGGTGCTAGATTCTCAAGTAGCTGACTGTATGGTTTGAATCTGGTACCTGGCAGTTTAAAAATTACATTGGGCACATGTGTGTGCATGCCCAAAATCCTGAGAGAAGGAGGGATTGTGGCATGGCCATCCTCCCATGGGAAGTGATTTCTCACTTTCCTTTTCTCTTTCTCTGGCAAGCACACATACCCTATAGTAAAAACCTAAAAAAATAAATAAATAAAAAGAGTATCAATTATCCTAAAACCAAAAAAATATGAGCACCATTAATATAATAAATACTAATGACAAACAGATTATAAAAACCAATTGGGATTTTCCAAATGCTTTTTGTGACCCACCAAAATACATTTTACTCTGACTCAGTATACATATACATATTACACGGATACATAATGAAGGCAAAAGTTTCATGAAATAAAGTAATTTCTTATGGGTAGTGAACACTGATATTTTCTACTCTATTGTTCATCTTTTTAAAATTTCTAACAACAGGGGCCAGCAGATGGTATGGTAGTTAGAGCGTTGGATTCTCACATGGCTGACCATAATTCAAGTCCTGGACATAGCAGCTTGCTTTCTCACTTTCCATTTATTTCTGTCTCTCTCTGGTCAATTTAAAAAAATAATAATATCAAATAAAATTCAATACATAATTATTTTTAAAATTGTTCTGACAGCAGTCCAACAGAGTGATTTCATTAATAATTCTGCTATAGGTCAAAACCCGAAATTTGAAAATCCTGATTAATCATTAGAACCAGATGAAAAGCATTTAAAAACACAGATTTTCACATATTATACAGAAATACCTGCACTTTAATGTTTATTGAACACTAGTCATAATAGACATTTTTCAGGCTGACCAGATCAAGGGCTTAGTGGAATACAGATTCTCTTGAGCAGTGAATACCCTTCACACCATAGTGTCGGCCCACGAACTACACTTTTTTTGGAGAGGTTTTCGCTATAGGGTGCATGCGCACACCACAAAGACAGAGAGAGACAAAAATAGAAAGGGAGAAATCCCCCCCCCCCCCAGGGGGGATGGCCATGCTGCAATCCCTTCTCCATTCTCCTCTCGGGATCTTGGGCATGCACGCACGCACACGCACCCAGCATGAGTTTAAGTCACCAGGTCTGGGACTCGAACTGCAGTTGACTACATGGGAGTTCAGTGACATAGCCATTATGCTAACTGTTGGTCCCACAAACTACAAATTTTACATGACAATAAAAATCCAGGAAAGTAGCATTCCATTTTTATTAATTGATGAATTGTTTGACATTTTCTAGATAGAAATAACTCTTTTCTAATTTTTTGTCTACATATTCTTTGTCATTTCCTGAAAGGAAGTTTCCAAAAACCTTCCTTATATTTTTTGAACATAGAAAACAGGTAATTCAGTTCTTATTTTAGCATGGTTGATTAACATTTGCTTTTTAAAATGATAGAATACAAAATAAACAAATGTATCTTCATGCCCAGGTACACAAGCTGTTTTTAGTACTGCTACAGGTTTAAGTGAGCTATTAGGATGCAAATCCTCTGCTAACAGCGCTTCTTATCTGATTATTTGACATTTTCCATAGACAACGTTCTGGCTTGATACATTTCAAACTTCTTCTCCTCTACCCCTTAACTTCTGAGGCCAGTGGCCCTGAAACACATGCCTATTGTGTTGAGACCTCTGGCCCCACACAGCACTGTGCTGTCGTCATAAAAGCACATAACCCTCCCAGGGCTTTGGCAGGATCCTGTAGCTTAAACTTCTTAGCTTTCTAGTACATCAGCCTCTGCTGATGAAGAAAATGGAATCAGACTGGCAGAACCAAAGCAGCATGAAAGTTCTGGTCTCCTGACTACGGGCAACTAGAATATATTTTAAGTCTTTCCCTGGGTCTCTTCCATTTAAACCACTTCTGTCTTTTGATTTTTTGAAAAATGATTCTTTTAGTAAATGTAACTTTTATCCTGGAAAGCACTAGAGTTCTCAAAAGACGTTTGCCTTTTTTTTTTTTTCATAATTTGATTGATCATAAGCACTATTCATGCAGGTAAATATCAGCTTGAAGTTCAAGAGTCCAGAGGAGTGATGCACTACCTCAGACTCCATCTGGCTGAATGCCTGCTATTACTCTGTCTTCCAGAGGCCACAGTTACTGTCTTAACTCACCTACAAATAACCAGTAAGCTTTGAAATAACTAATGTCTGGTGCCTATACTTTATTATGTCCTTCCAAAGAGACCATGGTTACCCTGTAATTATGAATATTTACTTTTCTTGGAAAAAATGTCCATTTGTAAATTAAAATGTCTTTATTTCTTCAGTAGAAACAACAAACAAAAAGCCCTGTGCTCTCTGCTGGTCAATTTCAGAAATATCATTTTCAAACATAAGGAAATAACTTTCTTGATACATAAATACTAGAAGCCCAATGATGTATAATCATGTGCTAAGTATTATTTCTAGTTTTGAGACAGAGATTTTTGTTATAGGGCACGTGTGTTTGCCTGACAGACACAGAGAAACAGAAAGCAAGAAATCATCCCCCAAGGGGTGACCCCACCACAATCCTTTCTCCTCATAGGATCCTGGGCATCCACACATACGTGCTTTGAGTGAGTTTTAAGCTGCCGGGTCTGGGACTCAGTGGTCGACAACATGGGAGTCCAGCGCTGTAACCGTTATGCCATCCGCTGGTCCCAATGTGCTAAGTATTTCTATAATCAGTGATAAGGATATTTAAGTACCAACTTAATATAATTTTGCTTTAAGTTAATATCATTGGAGGGATAAAACCTAAATGAATAAAAAAAGTACAAAGGATATGTATACTATCAGAGGCAACATAAAATTCTGACTTGTGGGGAGCAGCAGTTAGCGTAATGGCTATGTCGCTGGACTCCCACATAGTTGACTGCGGTTCGAGTCCTGGACCCGGCAGCTTAAACTCACGCCGGGCACGTGTGCATGCATGCCCAAGATCCCGAGAAAAGAATAGAGGAGAAGGGATTGCAGAGTGGCCATCCCCCCTAGGGGGTGATTTCTCACTTTCTGTCTCTCTGTCTGTCTCTGTCTGTCTGGTGAGTGCACGCGCCCTATAGCAAAAACCTCTCCAAAAAAAAAAAAATTTCCTGGATTTGTACATTTTAGATACTCATTTTGAAGATCAGAATATTTAGCAACTTCTGATCTTAATTTACTGCAAATCAATCAAGTACTTAATAACAATTTGTGTAAATTTTGTAAGGAATGAGGCTCATTGGTGAGCTTCTAATTCCATAAAAATAAAATCCAGTGACAATTCCAAGAGATATTCTACAGTTATATTTGATGGTTATAAGTGACCATATATTTCAATGAGGTACAATAGTTTATAATGGGATATAATACTTTTGTACATATTAAATGTTAGTTCCTATTGTTTATTTATCCTTTTTGCCCTTTAAAATTATTAAAATTTTATTTATTATTACTTTTCTATATTTTTCACCTTTTTCAGGAACCAATAAAACATTATAGTATGGTATTGTATATGTAAGTATATTAATAAAGTAAAATAAAATTTTAAAATAGATAAATAACTTCCCTCAGTATCACTTTTCTTAGAAATAGAAATTTTGGGGGCCAGCAGGTAGTGTGGTGGTTGAGGCATTGGACTCCCACATGGTCAACCTGGAGGCTAACTTTCTCACTTTCCCTCTTTCTTTCCATATCTCTCTCTGGTCAGATTTAAAAATAATAATAAATTAAAAATTTTAAAAAGAAATAAAAATTTTGTATCTGCATATTCTCTACTAATATTGACACAGATATTTAAGGGATGATAGTATAAACAAACAAAGTTTTAAAGTATTTATACATTGTTCATAACTGAAAAGAAAATTACACATAATTTTCTCCTTAACATGTTGGATGGTATTATTGCAACCTTGAAAAATCAAATCTTAAAAGTGCAAAACCAGGGCTGGTAGGTGGCCAGGTAGTTACAACACTGGACTCCCGTATGGCTGACCATGGTTTGAGTCCTGAACCTTGTGGCTTTCTCTCTCTCTCTCTCTCTCTCTGTATTTCTCTGATCAGATTACAAAAAATAATAGTGATAATGATGAATAAAATTACAGAAAATTATTCTTTTTTAAAAAAGTGAAAAAACCTACTACTAAAATACCACTACATTGAATCTTAAATGTGTAATATATGATACCTAGAAAAGGTGACATGAGGTTGTTTCTGACTTATTTTTTTTTCTCTTTTTTTTTTTGATGTTTCATCTTTTGTCCATCTTTTTTTATGAAAAGAAAACATATTAATGATACTTAAAAAAGAGAATGACACAAGATCGACAGAGATATAAACTACATATTTTGTATGTTATAGATATTATCTACAGTATTATTTTTGTATAGGGATTATATTTGCCAGGATCAACATTTCTTTTCTTTTCTTTTCTTTTTTCTTTTTTTTCTTTTTTGACAGATTTTTGGTATAGGGAGCATGTGGTTGCTGGAGACACAGAGAGACAGAAAGTAAGAAATCATCCCTCCCCAAGGGGGATGGTCATGCCACAATCCCTTTTGTCCATTATCCTCTGGGGATTTTGGGCATGCAAGCATATGCACCCTGTGCAAGTTTCAAGCCACTGGGTCTAGGACTTGAACTATGGTCGACTATGTGGGAATCCAAAGACATAAACATTACACCATCTGCTGGTCATCAATGTTCAAGTTTTAAAAGGGAAAACATTTATCTGTTGGGTTGTAGAGCTTGTTTATATTCATTTATCCTCACCCTAAATCACATCATTAGACTATCTAGTCTGGCCAGGTCGGCCTTAAATCACATGGTCCAAGGCCCTAAGGCAAACTAAGTTATTGGGGTTTAGAGATTTCCTCCCAGGGCAAAGGCTAGACTTCTCTTTAAGCAAGGTTAAACTCTTTTTTCCATACCTACATTATACTTTACTTATATTTTATTTTTTAAAAATAATATTTCTTTAATTGTATTTATTATTGTTGTTGTTATTATTATTTTCAATTTTAATAGAGAGAGATAGGGAGAGAGAGAGAGGGAAAGTGAGAAAGCCAGCCGCCAGGTCTGAGACTCAAACCGTCGACTCAAACCGTAGTCAGTCATGTGGGAGTCCAGCTCTTTAACCACCACGCCACCTGCCAGCCCTTTACTTATCTTTTCTATTGTTGGTGGGTATTTTAGTTTCTTAGAGGTTTTTACTATTATTGTCACTACCATAAGCATCCTTTTATAAGGTATACTGGTGTAAAAATGCATGAGCTTCCCTAAAGAATATATCTAGGAGTGGGACTGCTAAGTCTTTGGGCTCAGGCTACATATGTGTTTGACTCAATTTATCAATGTTTATTTCATAGATTTTAGGTTTTGTGACATATGAAGAAAGGGCCCTCCATCTATGATTAAGAATTTTTTTTTTTAGGTTTTTGCCATAGGGTGTGTGCACTCACTAAAGAGAGACAGAGAAAAAGAGAGAGAAAGTGAGAAGCCCCCCCCGGGGGGGGTAGTTATGGCCAAAAATTCCTTTTCCTCCATTTTCCATAATTTATAATTGTGTAATACATTTAACTATATAATAATATAACAAATATATACTATATATGTATATAAGCCATAAACAAAGGTTGCACAATATTTGTATCCTTTTTACTTATGATTCATGGTGTGAGTCAAAGCTCAGATACCTTTTATTGTATTATTCTATTCTATTTTAATTTTATATATAGGGGCCATCAAAAGTTCATAGAAAAATAGGGATCAGTGGATGGCATAATGGTTAAGTAACTGGAATCCCATGCAGTTGATCATGGTTTAGGTCCCAGGCTTGGCATCTTAAAATTCATGCCAGAAGCGTGTGTGTGTGCATACCCAAAATTCTGAGAGGAGACTGCAGGAGAAGGGAGAGCAGTATGGCCATCCCCCCTGGGGCGGTGATTTCTTGCTTTCTGTCTCTGTCTCTCTGTCTCTTTCTATCTTTCTGGTGAGCTCACATGCCCAATAGCAAAACTAAAAACCTCTCAAAAAAAAAAAAAGATTTGTTATATGTCATTTCTAAAAATCCAGGCCTTTAGGGAAATAGAGAAAGTTCCATATGTAAATAAAATATTTGAGAGGAACATAACTGGAAAGAACTAAGATTTCTAACCTCTCTAAGACTGCCCTAGCTAAACAATCCTAGAAGGAAACTTCCTCAGATTGAGGAAGAAGCAAATATTGTGGGAAAGTGATGAAAGTATAGATATTGATAGATCCTAAGAAGACAGACCCTGTACTCTGATACACACAGCACTAGAGACGCAGTGGAAGTCCATACAAATGTTAGAGATCTGAGGCCAGGTGGTGGTGCAGTAGTAGTACAGCTGGGCCCACACAGGGTTGATTTTGCACTCTGGGGTTTCTCTCTACATGCCACATGCACCTGAGACTGGGAGTGAACTGCTTTGTGGGAACCATGTTGGGAGTGCCTATCACTCCCTCTCTATTTCTGTCTCTCCGTGATAGAAGAAATAAATGTATGAACTTTAGAAATATATTTGGATTGCGGGACCAGCAGTTAGTGTAATGGCTATGTCGCTAGACTCCCATATAGTTGACCGTGGTTTGCATCCCAGATCCCGTGGCTTAAAACTCATGCCAGGCGTGTGTGCGTGCGTGCCCAAGATCCTGAGACGAGAACGGAGGAGAAGGGATTGCGGCATAGCCATCCCCCCTGGGGGGTGATTTCTCGCTCTGTCT